>NC_079403.1:6719826-7019826 GCF_029220125.1 Pseudoliparis swirei
TCTGCGGAGCACGACACGGGATGAAAGTTACGTGTTCAGGCGAGACGGTTGGGACTGCAGCCGCAGGTTAGGGTCCTGCACACGCTCACCGGGCGGACGTCGTCTCAAGAGAGGCGTCATCTGAGATGTCCGAGATGTGTTTGGTTTGGCATGAAATTATTGAGCACCTATAGCTTCTTATTCTGTGATTAGTAAATGACTTTCAAGGTGACATTCAATTAAAGTTCTGTTTCCTGCACCAGCAATGGGGGGAGAGCCCATGGTCATGCAGTTGTAAACAGTTCCCTTCGGGGTGCGATTGTCATACCATAAGAGATGAAGGTTCACAATTCCTCACATATCAGAGATAATCTCAATTGTGTTGAGAAACACTGGGGAAAGTGTTAAAATAAATGTCTTAATGCTCATTTAAAAAAGTGTCTTTTCATCAATGGAAATCTTAATGGCACCGCGACATTAAAAGTTGCATCCAGTCAATAAATTCAAAGTCCTTTTGCAGCTCATACATCTCCTGCTTCAACACTTCCTTCTTCCCTTACTCACTCCCCCCTCCCCCCCCCCCCCTCAGTCTGTTACTGTCCCCTCCCTGTAATGAGCTCTCCTCATGTATGACCTCTCCTGTCACTCCCATCGGTCCAATCCTCCTCCCCCGCTCACCTCTCGCCTCCTTCTCTAATCTCTGCATTACTTTGCCATTAATCCCACATTCCTCACGGGGGATGGCCGCTGCAGCTCAGGTGACAACGTAGCCTTCACAATCTGGGGCTTGGAATGAATCAGTGGGATGGAAGGAGAGCAGTGTTTAAAACCACCATAGTAAAAAAAAAAAAGAGGCTGTTGGAGCCCGCTTTAGATTCACCTGTGGCATGCGGCGCTCCCTCTCCATCCTCCCCGCTCTCCGCTCTCCACATCCCACCTCCTGCATCTCATTCACACTTTCTTTCCCACTAAACTCTCATTACTCCCTCCCCGGGTTTCCTGATATCCTCCCACATTCTCTCCCTGTATCTTTCCCAAATCCCCTCAATCTCCCCTCATCTCTTTCCTCATGCACACACCCGCCCTCCCTCTCTCTCTCCCTCCCCCCCCCCCCTCCTTTTCCCCTCCAGAGCCGCAGTGGGACTGTTGGACTCACGCAGCCCCATGCTGAGCCGCTCCAGAGCCAAGCCAGAACAAAGAGCCCATTGAGCCGCGCGGAGACATAATGTGGGCCGCCTCTGACAGCACCGAAGATGAAGTCATGAGGTCGCATAACAGTTAATAATGACGGCCCATCCTCCAGCTGCACCGAGTGAGTTTGTGTGTGTGTGTGTGTGTGTGTAGAGTTTGGTGCCGTCGAGCAAAGTGGGAGAGAATGAGAGATTATGTGTCTGCGTGCATGAATGGCCCAGTATCTATACAACATGCGGCGCATGTGTGTACACATCTTAAAGCGCGCCGGTGGATGAAAAGCTTTTAAGAGCGTAATGAGATACTCCGTGACACTCAAAAATGTGCTCGATCACTTTGTAAATACCGCGAAAAAAACTTCTGAGAATTGCACTTTTCGTTCTTTTGGCTTCGCTCCAGCTGCGTCGAAGAACAGGCACCCCCACCCCCACCCCTACCACCACCCCCACCCCCCTTTTCCTTATTGGAGTCTGTCTGCCGAAGGAGTCTGACATGAGACACATCTCCCCGGGACTGGGAGCTGTCGCTGCGAGGCCCACGCACTCCCGAGAAAACATCATTAGACCCCTGGCCGCTCCAGGAGGGGGGGGGGGGGGGGGGCGTGAATTTGTGTCTCTGCGCCGGAAAAGTGGGGGATTAGCTTCGAGTATTAATCTCGAAAAACGCCTCTGAACGGACGCGGCCTGTTAAAATGCCTTCACAGGACCAGTTGCTTGTCAAGAGGGGCTGAGCTGTGGCTCAGGACAGGTGGGGGGGGGGGGGGGGGAGGAGGAGGAGGAGGAGGAGGAGGAGGGTGAAAGAGAACTATGCGATTGATTAACATTAGAAGGACTCGCTCAAGTTCAGATTGCCGCGGCCCCTCCTCCGCTGTGAGCTACAGACGTTTTGTTTCCCCGCGAGTGGAGGAGCTCCTCTTCCAGACCCTCCTCCGTCTCCGCTGCACATCTGAGTTCAATTCTCCCCGTTGCCCTGTCTCTCTCTGAAAATCAATTCCTCCTCCTCCTCCTCCTCCTCCTCCAGCTCTGCGAACAGACCAGGGCGAGGGGGGGGATTACGCTGTCCCTCCCCAGATCCGAGCTACAACAACAAATGGTTCTTATCAACTGACACCCCCCCCCCTTACCCCCTCCCTCCCTCCCCCTTGCCATCCAGGAGGAGGAAGGCAGAAACACCGGGGCCGTTTCCCGGGCTCTGTCTGCCGATCGCGGGGCAACTCTTGAAGCCTGAGCTATTTACGAGGAGCCCCCGGGAGAATGCGCACGCGGCACCGGAGGGTGGGAAGAGAGCTGCTGCTCCTCAACCTCGGCTGCTAATCAATCACCAGAAATCACTGCCGTGGTTTTTGGCCTTTGATCCCGGCTCCTCTTTCGCTTTCTTCTGCGAGGGGAGAGAGAGAGCGAAGGCGGGGGAGGGGGGAGAAGGGTGAGAGAGTCAAGGCCCAGAGGGTGTGGAGGTCAGGGAGAGAGAGATCACTCGGGGTACGGGGGTCTTTCATAACCCCCGGAAGCATGTCTCGAGTCAGTCCGGTGAGTTCTGAACATACGGGACACTTTGTTGAACTGGACCTCAACCCAAGACGTTGACGGACATTTTTATTTGATCTTTGTACAGCAGCAAGTTCACACGATGTTACTTTAAAAATAAAAAAAACATAATGCATGCTGGTAATTCACCTCAATTAAATGGTGCATGTTGATCTATCATCTTAAATAACAGCTGCCACTATGCCAACATATTAGGGAGAAGAAAAACGTACTTGATGAGGGGGAAAGCACATAAATATTAATATATGTTTAATAAACCGCCGTATCTTATTGCTTGTAAATTACACATAAAACATGTATATGCAATCTAATTATGCATTATTTGTTCAGCACACTGAGAACCGATTACTCTTCCTACGTGCTACGACTTTCAGTTTGTGTCAAACAAGCAACTAAGAAAAATGACAAATTGGAAAACACCCCTCGCACGCATATAATACAAATCATGAATCGTGAAGAAGAGGGAAAAAAATGAAATAAAAGTGTACAGTGTCATCGCCTTACAGTATCTTTTATGAGAACAGAAAGCCAAAGATAACTGTTGGCAGTCCTTCATGTGAACTCCAACCCCGGTGGCCACGAGTTGCTCCTCCATCCCATTCAACGAGGGTCTGTGGTGAGGAGGAACACAACAGAAAGGACGCGGCAAGGAACACACCACGATAAATCCTCCTGGCAGGGTCAGGACTCCCCTGCTTTGTTCCTCCAGGCAGGAGGGAGGGATGGGGGGCTGGGGGGGGCACTGATGCCTCCCGACAAATGGACAGAGTGGTAGAATAATCAACTACTGTTTCCCCACTTTATGGGTTTACGGGTTTACGGGGCCTCTATGGGAGGAGTGAGGAGTGAGGAGTGAGGAGTGAGGAGTGAGGGGTGAGAGCCGCAGTGCCGCCGAGACGCCGCCGGGGCCACGTTTAGTCGGTCCCCCCCCCTCGCACGGGGCAGGCGGATTTGTCTTTGTGAGGCTGGGTCGTTGGCTCAGAGACTTGTCTCTGACCCCGGTGACCTCTGACTCCAAGGCCTTTTGCGGCTCTCAGCGTGTCAGCGAAAATGATCTCAGGTTCTCCCGAGGTTCCTTTGTGGCGGTCAGCGTGAACCATCACAGCGTATTAGAGTTAGAATACATCACCGAGGTGTCAACGGTGAGATAGTTTGAATGAATTCTGCGCCAAATGAAAGGGAAATTGCCACGTGGGTTTTATTGTTTTGATGCTGCCCACGATCTCTATTGGCAATAATCACATTTCTCTCTGCAAGAAACACAATCACACAGTATTTTTTAATAAACTCCTAGGCTGACCAAATTGTTAAGGAAAATAAAATAAATAAAAACAAGGTTTACTGACTTTGACCTGCTGTATTTACCGTTCCAGTTCTCTGACCTCTCAGGCTTGCTTGGCCAATTCAAGGCTCAAAGTCACTTGCTTTACGTCCACCAGGGCAAACAAGTCGGATGATCACTGCCGCCCCCGAAAAAAAAAAAAAGAAGAAGCAATTCCACTACAGCTACATCCTGGCTGCATCTCCACAGCGTGCACACGCCTCCAGGCAGTGGCTTACATGCATCGTCCAACAGTGAAGGAGCGGTGGAGCTCCAGCAGGCGGAATCTGGCCCCGCGGAAGTGTGCCAGACGAGAGAGGGGCCGGGCCGGGCCGAGCCGGGCAGCTGAGGTCCCCCTCCGCCCTGAGTAGCGGCGAGGCTAAGCTAATCCTGCGCCTCAGGCCCCTGTGAGGTGGCTCTGCCAAAGCCTGTCCCCCCGCTGCTGCAGGAAATTGCCTTCGGTGCAGAAGTCCATGAAATGTCTCTGGCTCGCCAGTGAAGGCGAAGCACATCCACAGTGTGTGCACATGGGGCCACAGCGGCTTTTTCGAACCCCGAATCTACAGGTAGATTTTAATACTTGACACTATATCTCTAAAAAACAGAAATATTGTGGATAAATGAGTGTTTTTCTTCTATGTATTCCTGCTTGGATTATAAGTTTGTATGTATTTTATGCATTATTTATGGGCCATACAGGGTTCTTTTGACACTAAAAGACAGTTTTCCTGTGTGGGGTTGTGTGTCAGGGTCTATAACGCCTCCTCCATTGTGCTGTTTGACCTGTGGGCCAGCCGGAGCTCCCATGAGGTCCCTTATCCCTCCATCAGTCCTCTCTCATTAGCCCCCACAGGCAGAGCCCAGAGTAGGGTAGCACAGAGGGGCCCCTGCTTCCTCCTCTGGTCCCCATGAAACACACACAGCACAAATACACATGACAGAGATCACCTTTTAGCAGCAGCGATGCTCAAACTATAACTGCATTTCTTAAATTATCCTATTGTCTAAAAATAAAAAAAGGCCGTTTTGAGGAAGCTGATTTCATTTTGTTGCAGTTCTTGTCATTTTTAAATTCTCGTGCTGAGTCACATTTATTGTCAGGCAACGTCTGGGTGTTCTTGGTAATTTTATATATTTACGAATCTTTTTTTTCCGGTTAAGATCAGATCATTTTAGGGGGGGGGGACGACGTGTAAAAGCAGAGGTGGCAGCATGATGAGGGAGGAGGAGGTGGAGGAGGAGATGGGGCAGGACACAGTGGAGAAACAGTTGATTATGAGTCCCATCAAGTGATCAATGATTTCATTAATAAGACGGATCACGCGGCTGTCATAGCGGTGACACGGGCTGAGGGATGATCCACTCCCGGTGCTCCATTCCCCCTCCCTGTCTCCCTCCCTCCCTCCCTCCCTCCCTGCTCCTTCCAATATTGCCTCCATAAGGGATGGAGCTGGGTGTCGATGGGGGGGAGGAGGGAGGGTTAGTCATGAGGGAGGGAGGGAATGAAGAAGGGGTGGTGGTGGTAGGGGGGGGAGGGAGGAAGAAAAGTGAAAATCCATTTTGAAACCCATTTTCAATTAGGGGTCCGCAAGCTGTTATCACAGGTGTCCCAGAATGGGGGCCCGTAAGTGAAAATGTCTCCTATCCGTTTCTGAAATGAAACCTTATCTGGGAGGCACAAAGATGGCGGGGACAGCGTATCTGTAAATTACTTTCCATCCCCGCTGTTAACGGGAACTTTATTTCCGTCAGATGACATTCCCCTCTATTTACTGTTGATCATTTAAATGGCTGCCTTAAAAAGAAGGTCTCCCCCTCTCTCTCCCTCTCTCTCTCTCTGTATTATTCCTTCCCTCCCATCAAAGCAGTCAAGTGTTCCTTTTCTTCTTTAAACACTTTAGCCACGCTTTGCATTCGCTGAGGGATTTCTCCGGTAACCTACACGAAGGCCGAACATGCGTGTGTTGCCCTTTAAGGCTTAACTTGTTTGCCTCTGAGGGCCCTGGCTCTTGGCCTTTGAAAAAGCATGAGCGTTTTTAAAAAAAAGATCACTATTCTCCCACTTCATAACCTTGCTTCACAGACCCTGTGTTGTGTTTAAATAATGACATTTTTTTTCTAAACTGTGTCCAGTTGTTCTGCTCCCCCCATTTGTTCCATCCTCATCCCATTACACTCACTCCCTCTCTTTCCTCAAATCAGCCACACTCATGCCGTGTCAGATACAGTCCAACCTACCCGAAACTTCCCCCCCTCATTCGCTCTATTGCAAATCACCAATCCTTCAGCCCCCCTGTTTTTTTTCCTCTTTTTTTTTTATTGGTAAATTATCCCATGACGACAAGATTTATTCAGCCAAGGAGCACAAAATTCTTCTTTTTTTCTTCTTCTTCTTCTTTTTTTGTTGCTCGGGACCCAACAAAAGAATCAGGGGACTTTGTGGTCCACCTGCCTACCGAATGATGAGGGTGGGAGGGGTGAGCGGGAAAGAGCCCCCCCCCCTGAAACCCCTCCTAAAGAGCACCAATCACAGCATTGTTGTGGCACAGTCGTCTCTTTTGAGCTGTCAGTGCGAGAGGAGGGGGCACCGAGATGAATGGCACACAGGATGAAGCCACCATTTAGCCGACCATGTGGGAACGCTCCACCAGGACTCAATAATTACTCTGGGCCTGCTTGACTTGGACAAAACTTTAGGGGCAAGAGGGGAAGGCAGAGTGGAGGAGGAGGAGGAGGAGGAGCGTTTTCCCATGTAGTGCACGCTAAGTGAAGACTTTCTGGCCTAAATCAGTTCCCACATCTTCTACCTTTTGAAAGCTAAACATCTGCCATATCCATATCCATATCCATACCCCCACCCCCTGTACTCATTCTCCACTTTTTCACAACTTATCGTCGAGGCGGGCGCGCAACGGGGTTTCCTCAGCGCCGAGATCAGGGGCAACTACTCTGCTTTGACAGGGGGGGTGTATTTCGCCGGGCCTTCCTCAGAAGAACCAGTCACTGGGGTTCCACAGCTGCTCACAATTACCTTTTGTTTGGATGGAGGCGGTGGGGCCGGGGCGACGGGGGTTAAAGTTGAGGCGAGTGTCGGGTTACACCTGATAAGGGGTTATGAGTTCTGGGGGCCGGCTTGGGAATGTGCCGTAATTATAACAACACAAAGAATGTGTAAGCTATCTTCTGATTCCGAGAGGGAGATAGGGATCTAAAAGGGACCTTTTCTCTGCACGTCGGTCCCATCCCTCCCTTCCGCCGAGTGAATCGTGACACTCCTGTATTTTAGAGAGCGTGCGACATTTCTCCGTCGGTGGAGGAGACCGAAGCGTCGGGCCCTCCAGAGCTGTAATTACCAGCGCATCACGGAGAAAGATCCACAATCACAGAGCCCAAATTACATCCATGCTTTTTTCCAAAACAAACTTATTTTTTTTGTTTTGTTTTTTTCTCCGCGCTGGCCCTTTAATTAATAAAGCAGCGCTGGCCATCTGGGTATGAGTAAGATGCTTAAGGATGCATCACCTTACCTTATAACTCCCATATGGAGAGCAAGTCACAGCAACATATTTGCCTTTTACTGGATTATTTGTCTCCTCTTCGCACATGGGATGAGGATGAGGAGGAGGGGGGGGGGGAGGGGACAGAAAACCCCCAAACGGGCCACCAGCTCCATCGACAAGAGCCAACGACACCCCCAAATCCTCTCACAGCTAATGAGCACAGCTGCAGCTCAGACCGCGGTGATCTCGACTCTGGTTTTGTTATGACGTTAGCGGGACGCTCCGAGGCTTTCCAGCCAAACAGAAGAAGAAGAAAAAAAGGAAAATGGCCATTTAATATTCCTCATTCCGACATCTGAGCTACGAGCGAGAGGCCGAATGACGACAGGCTTGATGAACTGCGTAAGCTTTTAATAGCGTGCGTTAAAGACATTGCTGTGTAAACATGCCAAAGGTTTTGCTACCAGTGTTGGTATTGGATGTGACTAAAGGGGGTGGAGTCGACGTGAGCGAGCGAGGATATGTGTGCGTCTCGATCTTTTAAGATCTCGCTTTCTGGGAGTTAGTTTCATCTCAAAGTCATGAGAACACATAGGCTAAAATAACATTCCTCGGTCCCCGGCGGGTCAGTGGCCCCCGATGCTCAAATATGTTGCCGCGTATGGTAGCCACACCTCCGTCTCTGGCTCACAGAGGTCTGGAAAACATCAGAAATCACAAACGCCTGAGAACGAGAACCTTCCAGACTCAACGTGGGGTCACAGAAATCGATGAAACCTGTGTTTCGGCGGCACGCCGGTCCACGAGACCGAGGGGAAGGTCGATCGACAGATGTGACCGGGCGAGAGGTCGCGCCTGGAGTGAGTCCTGGTGTTTCTCTCCACACCTCCACGGTCGGGAGGTGGAGGAGCAGCCGTGCGAGGAAAACAGGCGGCGAAATCCAAACTTTTATAGATGTAAAGTTGGATTTTATTTTGAGAAATGTGGATTATTTTCCCCATTACTCAACTGGGCGAGCTGCCTCTTGGAGCCTCAGGGCGTATTCATCCGTACATTGGCCACAGCGGCTGAGCGTGCGGTTAGCGGCGGCGGCGGCGCGTACCGTTTGAGGTGGTGCTGGAGGCCACCGCCTTCTCGCTGATGTCATTGCGCGCTGATGAGCCCTTGGTCGCCACAATGGTCTCCACCCTCTTCTTCTTCTCAGCTGCTGAACTGGCATGGGAGTGGGTTTCCATGGCGATCGCTCATTCCTCAACACCTCATGGAGACGGGATAACTTTTGGAGAAAGGAAGAGAGAGAGAAGAGAGAAGACATTGAAGGATATCATATCGTCATCATTCAAGGATTTAAATCGTTGGTGGATTTTTGTGTATTAAATTAAACAAAATTAGGTTTTTTTCCTGCTTAATGAAGAAACATTTTGACAATAGAGCGCCTCAAGAAAAGACTTTAACACTGAGAACCCAGTGAGAGAAAAACTTTCACATCCAATCCTCCCTTTTCATGATGCCCGGAGCAGACCACGGGTCAATCCACCAGCTCAGCCTGATTTATTTTAACTCAAGCCTGCTGGGCTCTGATCTGCCTCTCTCTTTTTTTGGAACTGTGGATAAATACCGCCCAAAAAAACACAACAAAAAATGTTGCTTACCTTATCTTCAACTATGTCACACTAAACTTCTGACTTGAAAACACTCTACAAACAGGAGGCGGGACATCCCGACTGGGTTTTATAGCTCCGAATAGAAAGGCGGCGTGTGGATGAACTGATAATCCTGCTCGAGCAGTGTTTCCAGAGAGAAAGGAGGAACCCTAAGGGGATACCACAGAGAGAGAAACATTCACAGTCCTGAAGAAAAAAAACAAGGGGTTTGTTTGAAGGCCCTTTTGGGAATATCATGATGCCGGGGCAATTTTTTTCTTTCAAAGAATAAAAGGTGGTTCAAGTTAATACTGTCTGTGGGTTTAGAAGGGGTTCAGCCAACAGTCTAGCAGACATGCTGCTCAGTTCAGCACCTCAGAGGCCGTCTACAAACTCCACTCTCTCTGGGTCATGGAGGTCTCTGATTATGGCGAGACACCACAACCTCTCATTTACGCAAAGTACAGGACGGCTTCATTTTTTTTTTCCAATACAAAACCTTTACTTAGCCTCCATAATTCGTGGATAATTAGTGGAAATATTTAGTCTGACTAACATTTTATTTCCAATAGAGACCGGCTAATTACCCCGACTGTACTATTTAATGGTCCTCCGCCCTATAAACATGCACGGATACAAAGCCAGCGGGGGGGAAAGTAAGCTATAATGCAAACAGAGGAGTGCTGCGGGATTTTTTTCTCTTTTTTTCTTTACCAATTCCCCAAAGGAGGGAAGGCGAGGGGGAAGCGGTGAGGGGTAAACTTCAGACAAACACTGTGTGCTTTGTTTGTTCCCCCCCCCCCATCCCCCCTCCTCCCGAACCCCCTGAAAAAACCAGAGTCTGTCATCCATTCTGACCCGACAACAACATCTGTAAGCAATTGCTGGCTGTAAAAAAAAAAAAGAAACGAGAGAGAAAAAAGAGAAGTGTGGGGAGGGGTGGGGGGGGAAGAAAACAAAACAATGCAATTACTCCTTTACCAATCAAAACAGAATTAAACAAGAGCTCGTCCTCTAATCACTCCCACGTGAATACACGTGTACCCATCAGCCCCCAACCAGAGACTTTTTTGTCGTACACGTGCACAGATATCATCTCACATCGCCGCTGCCGCCGCGTGTTTGATGGAGTCTCTCTTTCCCTTCGCAGCGTCAAGACGCTTCACGGTCAGAGGGACTCTGTGCGTCGTGAGCCGCGACCGTGACGCCCGATCGCCAAGGTCGCTCGTTCAACTGAAACGAAGGGCGCGATCAAAGGAAAAAGTCGTTTTCGCTGCCGTGAAAACTGTCATTGCGTCATTCTGATGACTGAACTTGAGCCGCTGCAGAGAATGAGGGGAAAGAACCGAAGAAGGAGACCCCTACTTGTTTCAGGCTGTGGCTGAAGGGCTCCCAGCATGCTTTGAGTGTGTGGTGAGCGTACATATGTGTGTGTGTGTGTGTGTCTTCCCTTCCCCCTTCCACACAGGTGAGTCAGACCAGCGTTAACATTTTTAGAAAGCTGAAAGTGCAGTGAAAGCGGGGCATTCCTCTGGCGGGGCAAATATTCACAAGTCCGAGCCGCCGAAGCGTGTCTGACCGGCCTTTTGTGTTCCTCGAGGCAGGCCAGTTCCAAAGCAGCAATTAAAAGCAGGACCTTTCCACCCATAATCCCTCTGACCGGGACGCCCACACACACAAACCCTGCAGATGTTTTCCGTCTCTGCTTTTCGTGTTTGCTCAATTTTTGCCATTTTTAATAAACAAATGTCGAGACAATTCTTTTCCATCTTTGGTTGTTTACGTCGAGACGCCGTGGGAAGAGTGCTTCTCGATGTGAAAAGGACGGAGTTCGATTTTGATTTTTTTTTTTTCATTCGGCACTTTGAACTTTTCGCGAACGTTCCTGAACGAGCCAGACGCGGGAAATCTGATTTTTAAGAAGATATTTTTGCACGAGACGGCAGATAAATGAGCATCTGCACAGGGACTAGCTCGCAGACCCTCCATCAGGGGCACGAAAGGAGGAATTACAACCAGCCATCGGTTGCCGTTGTTACTCAAAATAAAATGTTAATTTCATATTAATGTCTTTCCCATGAAATGTCTGTCCCACACCCAATTAGAGAAGAGAGAAAGAGGGTGTATCTTTATTTGTGCTCCACTGTAATCCTTCCACACAGAAAGGGAGGCGATTAAACAGGTTTAAAATACCACAATTCTGACTGTTCCCTCGGAAAAAAACCAACATTCTTATTTTATAAGCACATTAAGCAAATCAATTTAACATAAATTACACGTCTCGGTGACAAAGGCACTGAGTTGAAAGTCATCTGCAAATTGTACACATCAAAGTGAAACACTAAAATAAACTTTTGCGTTTGAGAAGAAGAAAAAATGCATTTTTCTTCTCTTCTTCTTCTTCTTCACGCGAGTTTAAACGGCTGCTAACGCTATCAAAACTCACCGCCTTCTGTTATTTAAAGGCTCCATCTTATACAAGTCTAATTCTATGAAACTGCTTAAGGTGTACCTCCAATTCCATTTGCAAATAAACGCACGCACACGCACACACACTCAGAAACTGAGGGACATTTTGATATCAACTCTTGAAGTGTCTTCTTAGATTTGGCAGCTCCCCCCTCACAGACGGGGTTCTGTATTTGTGTTCATTTCATTAGGGCGACTGTTCAGCGTCGAGAGCCCCTGAGGGGGGAGACTGGCAGCGCCGCGGCATTCATCATCATTACATCAGCGACCACCGAGATCCGCTATCTCAGGCTGATCAACGCGCCGCAAACGCACCGCCAGTTAGAGGGGAGGGGAGAGATGGGAGATGGAGACGATTGAGGGAGATTGTGAGCAAAAGTGGGATGGGGGGGGGGGGGGGGTGAATGGAGGAATAGGAGGAAGGGAGGAGCATGAGACTGTGTGTGTATGTGTGTGTGTGTGTGTGTGTGTGTGTGTGTGTGCACCTCACTGTGCCCCTGCGTGCCTGCACATGTTTCCCCGTGCGTGCAACGTGTGTTTTCCGCACATTTTCGCAGCTATGCCAACAACATTAAGGGCTCCCGCACAGCTGGAATAACTAAAAACACTGAGGGGCAAAGAGGGAGGAGGAGGAGGAGGAGGAGGAGGAGTGGAAGCCCTTCAGCGAGATGAGCTGAATCTCGCGGTAAAACAGAATGCGCTGGCTCAGGCTGCATGTGTTTGCATTGGATAAGGTCAGCGGGGGGATGAGGCCCCTGGAGGAGACAGAGGAAGTGCTCGCCGGTGGTTGGAGGACCCGTCGCTGGGGTTCACCGAGGAGGTGTTCCCCGACTCAAAGGCCCTCAGAGGGAAACCACACACTTAGGTTCCCATGCTGTGTTCGACACCGCACTTATGGCTCGCCCTTGGCCCTGGAAGGCAAAGGGGGGAAAGGGTATTTGGGGGGGGGGGGGGTGTTGGGGGGTAGACGGGAATAGGGATTTGGTGGTTAAGGCTCCCCATTCACCAGCGAAACTTAACATTGTGCCCAGATGGCACTAAGTCTGGCCTACAGCTGATGGGGACCAGCCTCTCAAGTAAGGGCCATTTAGCAGGAATTAGTCACACCCCGCCACACACACACACACGCACATGCAAACTGGTTTAGTGCCAGGCCTTCTCACCCTTCTGTATGCCGTGACATGGCCGAGCTATTCAGCCTGCCAGTCGTCTACATGCGTCTGTGTCCTGAGTCCCACTTTCTCCTGCGACCTCGTAAGACCTCAAGTTGAGGCATTTATTGAGCCGACGTATCGGTCCGTGTTTTGAGTCACGAAATCATCTCGTGAATTCCTCATCGAATTACAACACACCTCACCTGTGTTCTTATTTTACCTCCACACCTGAAGTCCAGCATCTTAGCAGCGTAGCACTCCATCGGCGAACAATCCGCCGCCGCCGCCACGACAAGTGCGCTGTTTGAATCGGGGGAAAGCCCGAGCAAACGAGGAGTGTTTGCGTCTTCTTTCTTTTTGTTGTTGTTGTCAAGGACAAACACGCAACAACAACAACCCGGCCTCTATCGGTCGCTTTCAGAGCAGCTAATGCGATTATCCTCGCGTGCGTCTCGGCCCCTCGGACCTCGCGGCTCGAGACGCGTCGGTGGGCCGGTGAGGGGCCGGTGAGCGGCCGCGTGCGTCGCGCCGCAGACGGAGCTGAGTGCGTCTTATATTCCTGGGTAACAAAACCCAAACGATGTCATCCTAATGCTGACACGATGCTTCTTTTGCGCTCGCTACCCAGTAGATAAGGGGCCAATAGAGTACGCGGCACAATGGAGATCTTCAGCGTCCCCCCCCTGCTTATTAAGATTGTTACCTTCGCATTGAAAATGCAGATGGTTATGTTTTGATCGCCGTGTATTTATTTATTTAT
Organism: Pseudoliparis swirei; assembly: GCF_029220125.1. Lineage (NCBI taxonomy): Eukaryota > Metazoa > Chordata > Actinopteri > Perciformes > Liparidae > Pseudoliparis > Pseudoliparis swirei. The sequence continues at coordinate 6,733,388 of NC_079403.1, forward strand.
TTATTTGTATGCGTGTTATTCGCATAAGTAAAAAAGTATTAAACCGAATCGCATGAAATTTGGTGGGATGATTGGTTATTATCCGGGGACCATTTGATTAGATTTTGGGATCGATCGGGTCAAAGGTCAATGTCAAGGTCATGGAAAGGTCAACATCTTCTTTTTACCATAGCACGGTCAATTTGTATCCAATTGGCATGCAACTAATGCCAACATGTTCATAATTCAATGCCCAATCTTGTGATATGCGAAGGTATGCGCTCTACCGAGTGCCCATTCTAGTTACTTCTTTTTTTTGTGACTTTGTTCGTGAGCCACTTGTGTCGGGGGCAAGTGGGGCCGTGAGGAGGGAAGACAATGGATAATGCAGGCATCTTTTGTTGCACTGGTGGCCCAGTGAGGCGGTGTTGGTTTCCCTTCGCTCTCCCCTTTTTATTCTTTCTCCTCCCCCCTTTGTTGGAGAGGACACTTTCCCCCGATTCTCGAGAAGAAGGAAAAAGATGCTGGTTCAGCCATTTACCAGCGGCCCGAGCAAACAATGCAACATGTTACACCCGTGGAAAAATACCGTAAAGCTCCTTGGGAAGGGAAAAGAAAAGAAAATTCTATCGGCGGAAGTTTTCTTCTTTCTTTTTTTTTCCGCGATGAATTTGCAGAGATTAAAATTACAAATACTTTCCCCCTACTTTCTAACTCTGCATGTTGAAAAACCCCAGAGTTGAAATTCAGTTTCTTATTAAAAATCCGTTGCTTTCCACTTGAGTGGCCCCGGCACACGGCCCCCGCTGTCAAAGCGAAAGGCAGTGAGGGCTGTCTCCTGTCGGCGGGCCTCTCATCTCTCGTCTTCCTACCGCGACGACAACACCCCTCGCCGCGCTTTCGCGAGCGAAAGAGTACACGTTACGCGACGCTTTGAGAGGCACGGTTCCTGTGTGTGTGTGTGTGTGTGTGTGTGTGTAAACAGAGTGTGTGAGCCGTGCCGTGTGACGCCGTGTGCAGGAAGATGGGTGCACCGGGTGCTCTGTGACGCCTCTCGGTAGGCAAGTGCGATCCCCGTGTGCGGAACATAAATAAGAGAGGGGGTTGGTGGGGGGGGGAACCCCAGGGAGGGGATGAGTGGAGGAAGAGAAATTCATGTACTGATGAAAAACCCGCACACAACTCTCTCCTCCTCCTCCTCCTCCTCCTCCTCCTCTTCCTCACGCGTGCACTGTGAGAGATATCAAGCGGATGGAGGGTCCTGTGTGAGCGTGCTGGCAGCCGGTACAGGGCTCTGACTGACTGAGGGTGCTTCAGATCCAGAAGGTCGTCCGGCCTCAGGTCCCCGGAGTCAAAGGGAAACTTTCCCGCTCGCTAATACTCCAAAGTTCCTCTCCTCTTCTCACATATTTCATGCATTCCTCCTCTCGCCCTTTCCCCTCCTCCTTTCTGCTTCCCCTTTCCTTCATTCCTTTGTGTCACCGGAATAAGTGTCGGGAGTGCGAGTGAGTCGGCGCCGCGACGTGATTGATGACGGGCCCCGGCGTTCTTCGGGGGCCCGAGCGCTAACAACAGCCAGGGGGCAGCGCGATAATGCACAATAATAAAGCCAGGCGCACAAACAGGCGAGCGACGCCAGGCCTATTAGCTCGCCCCATCAGGACGGCTAAGTGAGAAATTAGCCCTTCCCGAAGCTCCGCCACAATTCATCAAGTGCCGCCCCTGAATCCCCCCCCCCCCTCAAGAAGTCATAATGTTTACTTAAAGACTCGCCGCGATGCCCCAGCGGCGAGCTTTATTGGCTCTTATTAATTCCCGTTCTGGCCCTTGCGGCCGTGCCATTTAAACCGAATTAAAGGGGTGGAAATTGGACGAGATGGAGTTGTCTCTGTGTTTGGCTCGGCGAGTAGATGAAGCCGGACCTAAACGGAGGGAGACTTTTGGGAGGGAAGAAGAAGAAGAAGAAGAAGAAGAAGAAGAAGAAGAAGAAGAAGAAGAAGAAGAAGAAGAAAAAGAGAGGGGAGGGCAATCAAATGGGCATGTAAAGGAATGCTGAATGAAGCCGTCGTGAATCGTGCCGCAGTCGGAGGAATGTGAGGAGAGAGGGGGAAAGGGCATCGCTTTAATGCTAGACTTCCTGTGTGGGTGGGAACAGATCCAGGAGGGTAAGACCGGGTCACGCATTCCACAAAGGCACCAACATATTTTTTTACGATTCTTATTGTATCTTTACGTTCTGCTTATCTTTCATCGGGCGCGTTGAAAAATACCCTAAAATCCGGTCCCTCCATCAGCACTCCGGCCTTAATTTTTCGACATGTCAGTGACGGACAGGAGTATATAAGGGGGGGGGGGGTACACTCGGCACAAAGTGCATGCCTTTCATGGGGTGGCTGTGCTGTATTAAAATAACAAGAGGAAAAAAACACACTTCTCCACAAAAAAAAAAAACAGTGATTAAATGTGTGTGTTTTCGTCATTATTCAAAGCTTTTTTTTATTTTTATTACCTGGTGCTGAAACGCTTGGTTGTTATGTTAAAATATGGAGGGGAAAACAGGGGGGAAATGGTCTATAGAATAAGAATATACACTTTTATTAATCCCCAAGGGGAAATTAGTTCTCTGCATTTAACCCATCCTTAGTTATATATTAGTGGCAGGGCTGAAGCGCCGAAGCCGAAGGGGGGGTGGGGGTTCAGTGCCTGACTCTTCACACTTGACTAATGGGGAGCGGGGGAGGGATCGCACCCAACCCCACAAGTATATATCTGTTTTATGTCACTATAAACTGGACGTCGTTGGGATTTGGAAACCTTTCACTAGTTTCTAAAACGCTCCACACTGAATGATTTACCTATAGTCGGGAACAGATTGAACCGATGATGGAAAGCTGCAGCTCAATACTGTCTTCCTCCTCTCCTCCTTCTTCTTCTTCTTGAAGTCCACGTCCCTCTCGGTCGTACGAGTAGTGTTTTCACGTGGAACCCACGGCGCTGAACGGGTCCACCGGCCCCTTGGTTCCGGTGTGTAAGCGGCGCACGCCGGTGAACCCGCGGGTCGGCGCCGCAGCGGCGTGTTCCACAGTCGTATGAAGTGGAGGCGCTACGGCAGCGGAGGTGTGAGATCTGAGACGGCTGAAGCTCAGAGGGAGTTCCCGGAGACTTCCAGCTCCCTTCACTTTCATATCATCCACAGAGCACCCCCCCCCCCCCCCTCCAATCCCTCCGCGCCAGCTCGTCGGCTTCACACACACTCACGCACAGGAAGTCTCAGAGGATTTGCCAGTTCTGCAAAAACCTGTACCCCACCTACAGCAACACACACACACACACATGCTGTTGCTCATCAGAAACACGCAGGCTTGAGTTTTTCTTTGAAGGCTGGGTTAGGGGAAAACCTCCCCCCCCCCCCCCCCCCCCCGTGAAAAGGACTCACGCAACTCAAATACCGAGACGGTGTCACACCACGCGGCGTCCGGAACGACGACGACGCCCTAAAAAAGGAAAGAAAACATCCCGTAAACTCCAAAGAGCACGGTCACAAAATGGCCCCCCTCCGAAAACAAGACCGTCATTAGACAGGCAGCCGCCCCCCCCCCCCCCCCGCTCCCTCCCTCCTCGGGGCCCGCCAACCCCGATCGCGAAGAAGCCAAACATCTGGGTGTGTTTACTCGATTTCAGCTGTTTGCAACCCCGCCTACGAATAAATCTATGGAGCTGCAACACCGTCGCTGAGGACCGCCACTCAACCAACACGCTCGACGCTCACCCCGGCTCACTCCTCTCCCCACGCTCGCATCCCGACCCGGAGTCGTGGGGGCAATACATATCTGGAGGAGGAGGAGGAGGAGGAGGAGGCCTTAATTGGAGCGTTTTGACGTGAAGCCCGGGGTTAATTGGGAAGCGTGGAGAGCAGATGGCTCCGCGGCGGAAGTTGAGACAGGGATAATAAGTTCACCCTTAGACGGTTCACGATGAAGCGGATCAGAGGAAACGGTGTACAGTGTAATCACCCTCACATCTCCCCCTCCCCCCCTCCCGCCCCGCTCTCCCCTGACAAGCAGAGACAAACCGTGGCTCCCAGCTACCGCAATCTGGCACCTATCACACAGGACTGCCAGTCGGGGAGGGGTAGAGATCACACACACACACACACACACACACACACACGCACACACACACAAGGCTAATCACTCGCGCGCGCAATCGCTCGTACCTCTAGGACACGGAACCCCAGTTTATCAGTTCGCCGGTCGATGTATGTAAATCTCTCCAACAATGTGTGCACTAATGGCTTATTACCCCGCGTTAGCTGGTTTGCATTGATCTCCGGAGCCAGAGGGAGACGGGGGAAACTGGAGCAGTTCGCTGCTCGCATGGAGCGAGCGGGACGATAATCACATCCCAGCTTGTTTCAATAAAAGCAACATTAGCATAAACCATCTCAAACACACTAAAACCTTCACCCGGCAAGAAACCAAAAAAAAAAGGGGAGGGGGAACTTTCCTTGGATTGCGGGGTAATCAGAGCCATACGGGATGGGTCGGGACAACTCGGCGTGTCTCTCTGAAGGGTATCGATCGCCTCCGCAGATTATGACTTCCTAAATGAGAACTGTTTTTTTTCATATGCGAGAGAAAGTGAGCGCTCTGAGGGGACCGGGAGCTGCAGAGGGTTTTCAGATGGAACGCCGAGCTCGGCTCCTCGTGAAGCCCAGGTGGAGTCATAGGCGGTAATGGGAGGAGACAGCGACTTAGAGCGCCACACAAAAAGCCAGGCTTTATAAATAATTCCAAAAGCTAACAGGATCCCTTGTATGTGTGAATCTGTGAAATACATTCACACATGAATGCACACACACACACACACACACACACACACACACACACACACACCCTGCCACCAGGGGGAATAGGTTGTTCACACTCCTCCACTGGGGGGGAGTCTGACCTGCCCCGATTGGTAAATTTAGGGTGAGTATCTTTCTTGCATGGATGATGCGAAACACACACACACACACACACACACATTGACACACTCACTCGCTCATAATGCAAGGCAGCAAAGCACACCGGAGACCTGTCTTGTAAATCTCTTTGTGAAAGCAGCTTTGGGGGGTAGACAGGGGCTTACGTCCTGAGCCCTGAGGTAGAGCTACAGACTCCACTCCCTCTAACCCCCCCATGGTCTTTCTCCCTCTCCCACACACATACTCGGCGCTCTCCTCTTCACTTTTTTCCGGCTATATCCCACATTTTTTCCCTCCTCCTCCTCCTCCTCTCACCTTATCCCTCCCCTCCCCTCCCTCTCCCCCTCACTCCTCCCCTCTGTCCCAGTGCCGGGGCTCCAGAGCGCCGGTCCTTAGCCCCGCAGGCTCCCGTGGCGTCGCGGTGACTAATGTCCTGCCTTTGCTCAGACAATGAGTTTGAGACTGAGCCGGGGGAAAGTGTTGAGGAGGGGAAGAAGAAGAAGGGGGGGAAAAAAGACCGGAGCACCTTTGACAAATGGAACCCTTCGCACCGCCGTGCCCACTGAGGGAGGCTTTACAATGTCGCGCTGCACGCTCCACGTCCTCCGAGAGGGGCGGCCGCGGCCTCGCAAAGCCGCATCTGGGGGGAATATAATGAATTCTTTGGGAAGTCTAACCTGGCTTTCTTCATGAATAAGATATATTTCCAAAGCATATCGACCCCTCTTAATAAAAACACATAGTCTGCCAGGAATAGCCAAAGCCGCTTTAGGGGCCGCCCGTGTACACGTTAATATTTCTGTTTCTCTATAAATGTTCTCGGGGCCCCACTTCTGTCTCCAGGCCTGTCACTGCAAGGCCAGCTCCAAGGTGGAGGAGCCGGCGATGACAAACTGTCATTAAAACCTGGGCCGGAGTCCCTCTCTCCTTCAAGGAACTCCAAACTCTTGGATGCTCCCTCCTCTTCCTCCGTGCACCCTACCCCCCATGCAACCCTGAAAAGGAACTGGGCTTTGTCTGAGGAGCAAAGGAGAGAGGAACACCCCCACCCCTTCAACCCAACCTCCCCTCCCCGAACCCTGTTCCTCACTCCCTGCGGAGTATTGTTAAAACACAGCCCCCCTCTCTCTCTCTCTCTTTCCGAAAGCCCGGGTCTCTTAAAACAGCGTGCTTTGCATGAGAAAAAACGATTAGTCTTCAAATGCTCCGCTGTCAAAGGAGGGCTCTCTTTCAGGTTGGGGCAGAAATTCGCTCAGATAGTAGAGTTCCCCCTTTTGTTTTTTTCAAGATGAGGCATTATTGGAGCCAGGCTCTGTTAGCATTCATTGCTGAGAAGAACACACTAGAGGGGTTTATACTCCATGCTCCCCCCCCCCCCACCCCCTATCCCCCTCCCCTTTTTTTCCCAACTTGCCCCAAGTCCGCCAGCAGACGGAAATGAAGGAGCGGAGTGGGGGTTAGAGGTACTCATCTCAACATGTTTGGAGAGGAGAGAGAATGTCCGGGCATGTGCTTCTTTCAGGTATTAACCTTGGGATTTACATTTGACATTCAAACAACAGACCCCTCGTTGACCTCGACTCCAGGATGCAGCAATACTGCCGGTATAACACCCACTGAAAGACAACGGAGCGGCATGGGAACGCAAACATGTGGGAGAGGGGGGGGGGGGACAATGCGTAACTTCATTACTGGTGTCAGGGCAGGAGTTTAGTTTGAGAAATGCAACAAACCAAAAAAAAAGAAGCGTCCAGATCATTTGAGAGAGCGTGTGTGTATGTATGCTGGTGTGCCTGACTCGTGGCATCACACATCAAGAGGCAGGGGGCGGGGGGTGGAGGGGTGGGGGGGGGGGGTGGGTAAGTGACGGATCATTGTTCACAGCAAGCGGACAGTTCATCCGTCCCCACCGTCGCCGTCCCGGCCGAGGGAAGGCGCGCAGACCCCCTCACGGATGCCACAACCGGGTCCCGTCAAAGCTGACACAATGCCACATCTGCAATAACAGAGTCCCCCCCCCCCCCTCAACTTTACACGCGGAACCGAGAGCAAATGCCCCCCCCCCCCCATAAAAAACCCAAAAGCACTTCACCTCTTGCTGCTATCCTTCACACCGCGGACTTAAAGACGTTTTTACGGCGGCTGCACGCAAACAAGAGGAGGGGATGAGCGGCGGCCACAGGCAGGCGCGACTTGTCCTGTTTCTCCTCAAGTGTGTGAAAGAAGAAGAAAAACACACACACACACCCACACACACACACACACACACACACAGGCGCTTGACGGCACACTCTGCTTTCTCGCACACGAACCGGAGCATTCGCAATAAAACCGTGTTCCACGACCTACAACGGGGCTTATGTTAAGCTGTCGGACGCGACTCAATCGATCGTAAATTCAAATAGACTTTGCTGTTTTCACTCTTTTTTAAAACTTCTTTTCTTTCTTTTCTTTTTTTAACGGCCGTCTTCGGTGCCTCGCTCTGGGAGAGCAGTTGACCAGAATAGTTGTCAGGTCCAGTTGGAGTTTCCGACAGGCCACAGCCATGGAAAACAAACCGCCCCCCCTCCCCCCCATCCTCCCTGCTAAGGCAACTTGAGCTCACACTTTTTTTTCCTTCTTTTTTTTCTCTCTCCCATTTGGTATTTCAAATGAAAAAAATAAAGTTGCTTCCAAAAGAGAGGAAAGAAAGAAGAAGAGAAAGAAGAAAAAAAAGAAGAAAAAAATCTTCTAAACACGCTGGTGTGTATGAGCCAGAGAAGAAGAAGAAAAAAGGAGGGAGACGGAGAAGTGTGAATGAGTGATTGCGTGTACATGCATGCAGGTTGAGAGCGGCGAGGTGTCTGGATGTGTCAGGAGGCCTCGAGTGCATTAAGATTCCTGGACGTGTGTAATATACATATCTGAAATTACCGTGCGATATCTCGAGCCCTCTCCATCGCCACTCCCACCCCCACACACACACACATCTTATACGCACACACACGCCTTATCCGGAGACATCACCCGGCCTTGAAAGGTGCCTTTAGCAGGGCTCCTTGAAGCGGTGGAAGCGGGGGTCCCGCTCTGGGACAATGATGGTGGAGGTGGAGGGGGAGCCGGGGGAGCGGGAACACACAGCATATTAAATCTGCTGGCGGAGCTGGGTCGTCCGCGCGGAGAGAGAGAGCCAGAGAGCCAGATCTGAGGCATGCCCTGAAGGGATGGCTGGGCCTGGGGATTAGGAGGCCAAGGAGAAGCCCGCGCGAGCCCCAAGACCCCTTCTTGTCTCCGCTCGCACGCAAATGCATCCAGACGTTTTGACGCTTTTCAGGTTCCCCATCTCAGCCCCAACTTTTCATAGCACTCCTCGCAAACCACACACACACACACACACACACACACTCGCATATCTCCACATTTCCATCCGCTCTCATCTTTTTTTTTCTTCTCCTCAATCACTACCTCTGTCTGACTTGTCCCTCTTTCTTTCCCCTCTGTGTCTGCTTCATTTGATGTCAACATATCAAAGTACTAAATCATCAAAGTGAGAGAGTTCTTTTTCGGGGTCCATCAACTCGACTATACGCCGGTCACACGCGAGGGAAGCAACAAGCTCGTCACATCGCACGGGGGAATGACTCCAAACTTCCGCTTGTTTCTGTGTATTTTAAAACTTATTTGCACCTCCTGTAACACAAAACACCTGCAGGAGAAACACGCAGAGCGAGCGAACACAAAAACAAAAAAAACGCAGTCCTCATTATCTTGAGGAAAAACAACTTCCTCACATTACCCTTGTTTTAACAAAACATCTGCCACCTCTTTGAGGGCATTAGCACAACAACACAGCTCATTAGGGCCTCGTGCATACAGACCTGATAACAGGTATTCCTCCTGCGGGGTGTAAAAAGGGCCCCGAAGACACAACCTGCCCTTTTTTCCCCTCTTTGCTGTGAGTGCGAGGCCCTTGAAGAGAAGAGAGGGGCCATACCTCAAAAGCTAATAGCGTGTCATCTCTCCTGCATTAACACGACAGCTCCTTATTCTGCCGGGTCGGAGGTCACGGGTGAGCCGGGCCAGCGTCGCTATGCATAACTTTACTTTTAAAAGGGAAGCTTTAGGGTTGAGATAAAAAAAGATACACAATGCGACGCTACGCCGCTATCTGACGGGCGCTGAAGCGATGCTGGCGCGTGGACCCGGAGGCGGCGGGGAGGCGGCTGTGATGCATCTCTGCTGGCTACAGTAAGCGAGTGGGCTGTGCATCTCATTCTGAGCAGATTAGCATCTTAAACATTGCTGCATTCATCACCGCTGCTGCATCATAATGAGACAAAGTCCTTTTTTTTCTCCTCTTTTTTTTTGTTGGTAAAGGTGCACCTGTTTGAAATCAGTATGCCCCTCTGTGGTTTCTTTTAGGTTTAAATATAATAGTTTTAAAAAAGGCGTGTTCTTTTATAATATTCGTAGATATTTATTATCGCATTGTTCTTTTTTTTAACCTTTTTTGGAAGCTGTTTTGTATGTTTTATTATTAATCAACTTCTTAAAAATAAAATATTACTGACATCCACATGTGAAGTAAAGACAAATTAAACATAAATATTAAATCCAGAAATGTCACAGATGTCTTTTCGGTCACTGATTTTTCATTTAATCACATTTAATTCAAGGCTTGTGGAAAATGTAGCATATCTTAGTATTTTATATGAATAAAACCAGATGCCATTGTAATTTTATGACCTCAAATACAAATTATATAGCAATCATGTTATATTTTTAAAGATCAGTTTTATTTCACAATTATTAATAAGCCACAAAATGCCAAATGTAGAAGGGAGAAATGTACATCCCTGTTGGTTTTATTACAATAAACAAAACGACATGTAATGATTATTCTCACGATGCAATTTAAAAATATAAAATGTTAACCTTAAAGTCGGAGGCCTGAAGCGTCAGTCCATTCTGCTCATTGTTAACTGACGTGACAGTGATTCACTTTCTACTTGTAGGGTAATGTTATTTTATTATCATAAATAAAATAAGGGACATATCAAGTGACAGCTCATGTGACAGTTCCTTTTTTTAAATTTTATTAGACAAATGTAACCAAGACCTCTCCTCAAACCAAAGCCACAGCCGCGATGAGTGATGGAAGAGCCTCGTAAAAACAGTTTTAAAAAAAGGAGATTTGTATCTGTGGTAACTTGTGCTGTTAAACATCTTATTAGGTGTGTTCGCCCACATGCTCCGTCTCAAGGCAGCCAGACCTCCGTTAATAATTTGCCAAGTGTCAAAAAAAGAAAGGGAAAAAAAGGAGTATTTGAGCTGCACCGCATGGCTGAGCACCTCGGACCCTCGTCGTCTGTATGAAACCCGAGAGCAGACGAGCAGATAAAATGTGGAACAGCTGGCGTGGACAGAAGGGAAAGTTTCAAACAAATATCCGCACATGTGGAGGCTCGGGGGCTCGCAAACGTTTTCATGTCCCGGACCCCCCCAAAAAATGAATACAGACTTCTGTTTGAGAGTCTTTCTTGTTTCACCCTGAACAAGTCCATGTGAGAGTTTGTTATGTTGCTGTTGGTTTTGGTTTTTAGAAGAAGGGCTGTGTGTGACGACAAGAGGCCTTTGTATCTTTAATTGTGATAAATCCAGTGAGTTCGAATGAACTAAATCAGAGTGGCTTTACTCCCATTTCTAATTTTGCTCGGGGCCCCATAAAAACTCCCCACATGGACCCCTGCAGGGCCACAGACCCCCCCTGCAATGGGCTTACATTTCTGAGCACGTGTCTCCAAACACATTGCTACGCTTCCTTACACATTAGTTGTTTCTTTTTTAAGGTGAAGCACATATTAATTTAGATTTATAATATTTAGTGTTTGGATTATATCAAGTTTCCAGATACTGAGTGACATTGACATTTTCACCAAAAAAATTATATGAGCTGCAAAACGTCAAACTAAAAAGAAAAAAGAGTTAGAATTGACTTTGTTTTCTTTCTTTTTTACAGTGCAAATATATCCTGCTTGTCTAAAATAAAGGCCTCAAATTGACTTTAGAGTTTAGAAAATACTATAAAAGCCAGAGATTAAGAAATGTGTGTGCGTGTGTGCGCACGCGTGTGCGTGTGTGTGCACGCAGCCGTTTCAACGCGTCTTGCGGACTCTAAACGGAATAAACTAAATCAATAGCAGACCCTGAAATATGATCACACATTGCACATACACATGCACCCCCCCCCCCCCGCCCACCCTCACCCCCGCACACGCGTTTCTTTAGGCAAGTCCAATAAAGTTGATTAATAAAAAAAGTTTCAGTTCCGATCAGATATACGTGCACGTGTTGCTTCTGTTCTTACGACACACACACACTCACAGAGCAAAAAAGATCCAGAAAACCTCAGTTTTACCATGAAGACCAAACTTTATGCAACTTTCTAAATAGTTGATAAACGCGCACATCTGTGGCTCGCCTGGTTGTAAAGTGTGCCATCCGGGGATTCCAACAACCAGCGCGTATTTCACAGAGCATAAATCACGCGCAGCCCGGCCAAGTGTAACACAAGTCTGCCGGGAAGACCGAAGCTTTCATCGTGTTTCGCACCAGTGTTTCCTCCGTTAATCCACTTTCCATGTCTACATCTGAACTCGTATGAAATCCCATCGTTTTGAAATGTGAAACCTCTCCCGGCTCGCTCCACAAACGGCTCCTCTAAAACTTTTCAAAAAAAAGTAGAGAGACGCGCGTAAAATAGATTTTACTTACTTCTTTTTTTTGGGGTTCTGGGAGATTTCCCCTTCCAATTGTGGACTTTGTGTGTATCTTCACGGAGAGAAGAGGACGAAGAAGAAGAAAATAAAAAGGTGCTTTCTCTTGTTTCTTCGGCTCCTTCTCTGTCCAAGTTGCAGATGTGCCTCAGGAGTTGCCTGGGACTTCTTTTTTTCTCTTACTTTTTTTTTCTTCTTCTTTTTTCTTTGGACGCTGCAACTCCAAAGCGGCGCTGCCAGAGTTTTTTTTTCTTCTTCTTCTTTTCTTCCTCTTTGACCGTCTTTTCTCCTCCTTGTCACAGTGTTCCGTGTCCGCCGGTACCGACAGCACCGAAAGCCGGCCGACTCAATCAGACCGCAGGACGTGCGTAAAAAAAAGAAAGAAAAGCAGCTCGGGCGTGAGAGGAGAAACGCGTGGAGAGTTGTTATTACATTTAGTGCGCTTTTTCCAGGAGAAGAGAGAGAGAGGGCGAAGTGTGGGACTCCAGCTGCTCCTTCCCTCGCTTGACTCCTCCCTTCGGATTGCTCCCTCCTTTCCTCACTGCCTCCCTCCTTTTGTATTACATTGTCGGTACCCCTTTCTTTCTTTTCTTTAAAACCATCATGTTTTTTTTTTTTTTTTTTACTGTAATCCTAGTTAGTCCTAATACTACAATGTATGGCACACAAACCCACATTACGCAGTGTGCCCACCTCGCTCTTCCTTACAGGGGCCCCTGGTCTCCAACTGACCCGAGTTTGGGGGGGGAAACACTGACAAGAGAGTCGGAGGTCAATAATCTGTTTATTTTCTCCTTGCACAACCATGTAACTTAGTTATGAGTGTTATGTTTGGTTCCTGGATCACATCAAAGACTATTACTTTGAGATTTACGCTGCTATACTGCCACTTTTCACGAAAGGACAGCGAGAAAATACATTGCTTTGTGTATATTTAAATAAATCCCTATAGTTAGACTGATATGTGACAATACATTTAGTATAATGTCACATAGACGCATCAAATGGATGTCTTTTATTATAATCTATTGCTGAAATTCTGCATTATGTGATAATTGTTTTGATTAATTTGCTGGTGAGAATCAAAGTAATAAGAAGGTATGTTGATTTGGTTTGTAATTATATTGTGTATAAGGTGTAATGTAACTTTTTTACATTAGCAGTTCAATGAAATTTACACGCGCCCTTTTCTTAAATATCCCCCTTAAACACCTCTATTGACACGATGGAGCTCACATATTTGAAACTGTCGATTTATGAGAGCTAAAATAGTCTCCTGGGCTCAGCCGTCAGAGTGATACCTAAAGCAGAGGGAAGCCCTCCTGTAGGGTTAGGTTATAATCAATATACATAATCAATATACAGGGAAATGATGTGGTACGGAAGGTCTTTAGGGTGCTGTTTCAATCAATGAAGAGGTGGGAGTTGGGAGAGGAAAATCACCGGTTAATCGCTTAACCAGGATTTGAATGTGTGTGTGTGTGTGTGTGTGTGGCCGAGAGGTCAAGTGCTGCGAGTCACAGGAAGTGTGTTTGTCCCGATTGGAACGCACATCCAATCAGCTGCTGCGGGTAAATAGAGAAGACTGTAAAAAAAGGGTTTATTTCCTGTTTAAAAAAAATTATTTTTTGCAATCACTTTTTCCTATAAGCGTATTATGCAAATGAGAGCGGCATTGACTCATTAGGGCCTTAATCCATCAGAGCCGAAGATCTTCTGTCACCACTGTCAACACCTCCGTCGTCAATAAAGCCCCAAATGTTTGACTCGGATTGTGTACAAAAAAGATGGATTTTCAATGTAAACATGTTGGCGTCTATGACGAGTCCTTTGAGGAGCCATTTAAAACATTACAGCGCTTTAACTCAAATAGTTTCTACATTCATCCAAAAAATCTTCAGATGCATTTATTTAATAACGATCGATAAAATATCAAATAAAAAAAGCACACGTTTGTAATTGAGACGGAATATATCAGGTTATGTATGTAAAAAAAATAATTTTGGGATGGAATATGAGCCCATACAATGGCAACGCTCGTGTCCATGGCGACAGGAAGTGGCGCCGAGAGAGGAGGAGGAGGCGGTCGAAGGAGGCTCTCTGTAAGACACGACTAATTCTCCTGTCAGTTTGTCAGGCGGTGCTCATCTGGCCCGGACTACACAGAGATAAAGTCCTCGTTATGAATCTCTCAAAGAGAATCCGAGGAACGTGGAGGTGGGGGGGGGGGGGGGAGAACATAAGGGTAAAGGAGAAAGGAGGGGGGGGGTGCACACGGGCATCAGTGGGGTTAGCGGGCTCCCGAAAGTATTTCATCAAAGAGGGCCCGGGATCCTGGGGATTGAGATTCTGCCTGGAGGCAAGTAACCAATGGTCTCCCAAGAACATATTCCAAAGTACGGCTCGCAAAGCCAAAGCACACATCAAAAGATCTCGGCAGCCAAAGCGATTCTGGAGGAGTGGAGAAAAAAGGGGGTTCGGGTCGCTTCTTGGCCCCCTTTAAGCCCCCGATCTCACCCCAATTAAGAAGGAACTCCTGTTTGTTCCAGACCCTGAGATCCACAGACAGGGAGGTGTACTCACCAAGGTAGACACACACACACACACACACACACACACGATGACCAATCACAAGCATACACACAGTCTCATGCACACACACACACACATACACACACGATAACCAATCACAAGCATACACACAGTCTCATGCACACACACACACACATACACACACATACTGTACACACATGATAACCAATCACAAGCATACACACAGTCTCATGCGCACACACACACACACGATAAACAATCACAAGCATACACACAGTCTCATGCGCACACACACACACACGATAAACAATCACAAGCATACACACAGTCTCATGCACACACACACACACACACACGATAACCAATCACAAGCATACACACAGTCTCATGCACACACACACACACATACACACATGATAACCAATCACAAGCATACACACAGTCTCATGCGCACACACACACACACGATAAACAATCACAAGCATACACACAGTCTCATGCGCACACACACACACACACGATAAACAATCACAAGCATACACACAGTCTCATGCACACACACACACACACACACACGATAAACAATCACAAGCATACACACAGTCTCATGCACACACACACACACACACATACACACAAAGTAGAATGGGAGCCAGAGCCTTTAGTTATCAATCTCCTCTTTTATGGAACCAGCTTCCAATTTCAGTCCGGGAGGCAGACACAGTCACCTCGTTTAAGAGTAGACTTAAGACCTTCCTCTTTGACAGAGCTTATAGTTAGGGCTGAATCAGGTTTGCCCTGGTCCAGCCCCTTGATATGCTGCTATAGGCTTATAGCTGCCGGGGGACGTTTTAGGATGCACTGAGTACCTATCTCCTCTTTTTTCTCTCCATAAGGATGAATTTTCATCTCTCAATCACACGTTACTAACTCTGCTTTCTCCCCGGAAGTCCTTTTGACTTTACGTCTCATGGGGTCATCGGACCCTATGAGACGGCATAGATCCATCTCCCTGATGGACGGTCTGGGTGTGAAATTCCTGCTCATGACTACGCCACTGTCCTGTTGAGACTCCGCCCACTCCTCCTCCCCACCGCCATCTGCCTGATGGATCGTGGAGGTCTCCATCGTGGAATATGCCTACTATGAACTATTCATACACTCTGTCATATTCATTGAATGTATTTTAACTCTAAATCTGTCCTTCTGTACACATTACATCTATTGCATCTGTCCATCCTAGGAGAGGGATCCTCCTCTGTTGCTCTCCTCCAGGTTTCTTCCCTTTTTTTCCCCCTGAAGGGTTATTTGGGAGTTTTTCCTGGTCCGATGTGAGGTTTTGGGGCAGGGATGTCTATGTGTACAGATTAGACAAATTTGTAATTTGTGAAATTGGGCTATACAAATAAACTGAATTGAATTGAATTGAATGATAACCAATCACAAGCATACACACAGTCTCATGCACACACACACACACATACACACACGACAACCAATCACAAGCATACACACAGTCTCATGCACACACACACACACACATGATAACCAATCACAAGCATACACACAGTCTCATGCACACACACACACACACACACACACATGATAACCAATCACAAGCATACACACAATCTCATGCACACACACACACACGACAACCAATCACAAGCATACACACACTCATGCACACACACACACACACACACGATAAACAATCACAAGCATACACACAGTCTCATGCACACACACACACACACACACATGATAACCAATCACAAGCATACACACACACACACACACACACATGATAACCAATCACAAGCATACACACACACACACACACACACACATGATAACCAATCACAAGCATACACACACTCTCATGCACACACACACACACACACACACATGATAACCAATCACAAGCATACACACAATCTCATGCACACACACACACATGATAACCAATCACAAGCATACACACAGTCTCATGCACACACACACACACACACACACGATAACCAATCACACGCATACACTCACTCTCATACACACACACACATGATAACCAATCACAAGCATACACACACTCTCATGCACACACACACACACACACACACACACACTCACTCATTGTCACTTTTCCCTCACAGCACAATCAAAAAGAAAAGAAATGCTGCTCACTGGAGATCAACATCTGCGTCTCGTGCTTCTTTCTTTCCTTTTTTTTCCTTCTTCTTTTTTCCCCGAGAGTGACCGACTGACAGAGCGTGTTTTCCATGATCTCACTGAGATATTATGTCGTGCTCAGTGTGTCCACCACGTTTGTTACACGAGTAACAGGAAATCAATACTTGGCAGAATGTTGCGTAGGCATTTGGATTTTCTTTGGGCCTTCAATTTCTTCGCCGTTGGACAGATGTCACCGTGAAATGGATACGGCGGAATAGGCATATTATACCCACGCAGATGTGACGGCTGGAAATGCACCGGCTGCAGGAACGGAGCAACGACAGAGGCTTGCTGCAGAGAGGGTTGAGGATGGAGGCCCATTGGAAGAGTCTTCAGCCGGCGTTGAGGGCTTTCACTTCACTCCAATGATATGAAAAGCCTCGCAGATAACAGTCTGGCATAAAAATATATCTTGGATAAAGCAGGAAAATGTACTTTATGCACAATGAGGAACAGGTCTTGTTATGCAGAATGCACTGTGTCTCATAGATACATCATATCTTATTTTCTAAATGTGTAAATTGCATTATAATGCAGTATAAACTCATTTTGACTCTCACATATACTGACGGGGATGATCATACAAAGGTTTTATATGCAAAATCCTGAATTAGCCTGAACTGAACCAGTCAAGTTTGTATTTCCATCAGGAATGTACAGTGGATTATTAAATATCTGAAAACCTGGACCTATGAAATCCACATCTCCGCGCATGGCTTCACACCTCTTTGTATTTCTGGTGAAGTGATCCGGGAATAAAAAATAGGGCGGTCAGTTTATTGAACATCAATATTTCCACACTTCCACATCCGAGATGGTTGAAACTAAATAAGGAACATTTCACTTCTTCATTTTGAGCTGGTGTCCGTAGTCGTTGTCCCTTCAAACACATTCATCTCCCAATTGTCATCTTTTCAGTGGCAATCCCATAATCCAGTGGGTCTTTAAATGTGTTTTTAGGATAATCTCTCAGCCCATAAAGGAGCCCTCCTTCAGTGAATCTTAAATTGACGACCATACGAGTGCAAACATGAGCCCCGGGAGCCCCTCTTTCCCTCCCCGTGCCTCCTGTCTCTCGACTAGAGGCCGGTGGGATGCTACTCAAAGTGTTTCCCTTGCTCTTCATCTTTGTGCTCCGAGTGCATCTTCACACTGGGCCTGTTTGCCGAGGACCAAGAGATGTTGGGACCGAGCAAACATCCCACAAAGGAGACCTTCCGTGACCCGCTCTCCTCCATCCTTAAGCTGTGTGCACAGCAGCTCAAAACGGGCCTCCCGCCGCCTCGTCCAGGCCGCTCCGCCCTCCTCCTCCTTCCTTCTCCTTCCTTCTTCTCCACATGTGCTGTACCTGTACACACTCGTACACCCAGGACACTAAACGCACCGCTCCCCTCTTCTCCACCCATCCTCCCTCCCTCCCTCGCTCCCTCCCTCCCTCCTCCACCCTGCCTGCCGGAGGTATCGGGTGGCTTTGAGTGGGCCCCCATTAGTGTGAATGACTGATAAGACTCTCTGCCCCCCCCCACCCTCCCCCAATAACCAGAAGAGGATATTTGCAGTTATTTTTGAATCCGTCAGAAATAATAAATGCCAAACTATATCCACTTGGGCTATTTAAGCAATTTCCCCCACGATAACATCCCTTGGGGATTTTCATTGTGGATTCCAAATGACGACATAACAAAACCACGACGCCTGGTGCCCCCCCCCCCTTATCAGGCGGGATTAAAAGGGAATAATGAAACAGAGAGCGGTTGGAGCCTTGTGTGGTATGAATATGATTATCTAATGGACTCCAATGGAAGGGCATGTTAATTCCATTTTAACGCGAGACCTTTTCCCGGACTATCTCCTGCCCCTGGCTCCTCCTCAGACCCCTCCCTCCTCCCTTCTCCCCCCCTCGACCCGTTTTCCCTGCCTCTTTCTTCTCTTGCTTTAAGTTTAAATAATCGTTTCCCCCCCGCAGAAGTCATTATGCCCTCCGTCTATCTGTGTGTGTGAACGTGACCATGGGACGGTGATACCCCCCCCCCTCTCCCCCTCCCCTCATCTTTTCCAGTTTGACTGTAGTGTGTTGGCCTCTTAACTTTCAGACAAAAGCACTCTGGGCAATTATCAATATTCAGATTTTTCTTCTCTTTTTTTTCCGGCACTGAGATCATTGTTGCTTGATGAATGTGGGTCACTCGTATAAACTCGAATCAAAGTTTCTGAGCAGCCAGTTGAAATCACATTACATGGTCTGATCTGGGCCTTCATATTGTGTATGCACCGGGCCATAAAGAGTCCCTTTTTCAAATGATACATTTTTTATTCTGCAGCATCAAATAATCTCCGATGAGTCAGAAGCTTTTCTCCAAGCTACATGCACACTGATGACTTTTAAGGGAGGCATTCTCCATTTATAAACACCAGTGTTAAAGTACTCAACGTGTGCACTGAAAGCCGCTGCGCCTTTGTTTCAAGTGCAAATAATTACCCATCCAACACCAAATAGAGATTTAAGTCATGCGCAGACTTTGCTGTCAAGACCCTGGAAGGATGCTGCCTGACTCACCCATAAAGTGTGTATTTCACAATTGATGTTGACTGATTAGAGTACCCTTTTTCTTTTGATCCAGCGAGTGGGGGGTCATCATTAGGCCCATTAGGACCGATGAGACTCCTGGAGCCGCGTAGACAAGTCCGTTCTGATCTTCCCGGGCATGGAGCAGTATTGTGCATCAGCACACACATCCTGAGAGCAGACTGAGCTCCCACAGGACACAGTTAAAAATAAAAAAAGAAGAAAAAAACATCAATATTTCATCAAACTACTCTCTCTTTCTGGTCCAGATCAAAGCCTCGACTCCCACAGTCCTACAGGTAGAGATGGCTCTTTTGTTTTCGCTCCTCAGGTAGAGAGCAGCAGTCAGACTCTTTTCGCTTTTGGAGTCTTTGCAACGCTCAGCCCGTCCATCTCGCCGCCTCACTTTTCGGAGGTAAAATCGGACGGGTGGAGACGGCGAGGGTGAAAAACATGTCCGGAGATTGAACTCCTTGGCCTTGTAGTGCGGTGTTATTTCCTATGTTTCTTCCCCAGGTTGGCCCCATAGTGAGCCTGCTGCTGAGAGCAAACGGAGGGAGGGTGTTGTAACTTCTTCGAGAAACTGCAATAGTTTTGCTAACTTTTCATTTCATTTTTATTTTTATTTATTTATTTATGTGAACAGGGACCGTACACATTAATCAACCCCAGGGGTAAAAGTGTCAATGTTAGCTAAGGCTAAATTTCAAGTGTAGTCCCTGTGGCCAGATGTTACAGCCTTCACTAATGGAGAGAAAGGTTATCACAGTAACATAATTTTAAAAAGCAATAAACATACAGGTTACGATCAGATACTGGCCTCATCATAAAATCATAAAAAATAAAAAAACATCATAAAAAACTATAAGTATATACACAATCACTGAGGAGGGAGTCACGACACAATTTCTTCCTCACTGTTTTCTGCATCGTCATCATTACGACGCTTTTAATATACGTGCCGCCTCATTTAAAGATCCCGTCATACCAACAATCAGGAAGGAAGCGTTCAGCAATGGGCTTTTTCAATATTTCATCAGGCGTGATCGAGATATATATAGAGTGGGTACGGAAAGTATTCCCTTTAAAATGTTCACTCTTCGTTTCATTGCAGCCATTTGCTAAAATCAAAAAAGTTAATTTTATTTCTTATTAATGTTCACTCAGCACCCCATCTTGACAGAAAAAAACAGAAATGTAGAAATTTGTGCAAATTTATTGAAAAAGAAAAACTGAAATATCACATGGTCGTCAGTATTCAGACCCTTTGCTGTGACGCTCGTATTGAACTCACATGCTGTCAGTTTCTTCTGCTCCTCCTTGAGATGGGTCTACGCCTTCATTGGAGTCCAGCTGTGTTTAAATAAACTGAAACATTTAAAGGGGTCTGAATACTTTCCGTACCCTCTGTATAAAAATAAAAATAAGCTATTTTATGTTTGATTTAGGATTTAATTTGAGGGCAGATACATCCGCCACAGAATGTGTTGGCCTAAGTGAAGACAAGTTGAGTTGAAGCAGCTGATGTCAAACGTACATAACAAACGCAGAATGAAGACAGGATGCAGGTTTTATATAATATATATATATATATATATATATATATATAATGAGAGACGTCAAAGTAAAAGTGATTATTAAAGAGTATATAATCTATATTTCTTCTGACAATGCAAATCAATATTGCAATGTAAATAAGAGTCGCTCGTGGTGATGAACCTATTCACACTATACTTCTTAAACTCGTGCAAATGTCACTATTTAAAACACACGTGCACACACGGCAAAACTCAAAGAGGTCTAAATTGTTTTTAAATGAATTCTTCGAGACTTTTCTTTGATTTTTTTGTTGGTTCTCCATTCATCGTGGACTTGTGTGAGAAAAACATGGTTTTCTTCAACAATTCAAGGTAACATGGGGGTGAGAGGGGGAATCAATCATTCAACCAATATTGTATGTATTTATTGATATGCAAATAGTTAATTTGTGGTAGAAGCATTGTTTAAAGTCAAATTGGACCATAAAAGATGTCGACAAAACGGAAAGCCAACTGAACTGTAAGAGTAATTTAAATCAACAAAGTAGTCTCAGAAAACTGAGAACACTGTATACCAGCGGGCCAAACCATTTTAACAACCTCATTTTAACGAGGGCTGGACAGAACCCAAAACTACAATAAATACCATTTATTCAATATTAACTATGCCAACAAAGAAAACAAAATAACTGTAACTAAACTTGTAAAATGACCCACATGATACTTAAAGACAAGTGATCTCTCGCCATCTTTTCACGATGAAACATTAAAAAACAGATTCATTGATATGAACTCTGATTGTTTATCAGAGTTATTTATCTGTTTACTTCATCTAGAGCTTTCAAATATGTTGGATGCATAGCAGCAATAGAAGTGGTTTGCATGCTTCTCTTCACGTCATGAGGTCATTATTATCAACATTGTGTTCCTTGGGATGCCGATTCGTGGATCATAGTAATGGTTTATGAAGTAAAGCCCAGAAAACATTGGGCTTTCAAATATTTTTGTATATTTTCAAAGCATTTCCGAGTAATTAAACTGATATTTAACTGTAGATTTAAAGGACGGTTTATCATAATTCAGTACTAATTATTCATAAAACTGATGTTTAATAGCAACGCAAATTACATTTAATTCAAATTAATTAAACCTAAAGAGTCGTGAACATTATACAACGTATCATCTCTCGACAAACACAAAGAAAATTAAATAAAAAGGAACAATAAAGTTTTACATTATGAATGAATATTTACAGGGATTTTAAAATAAAAAAATCCCTGTAAATCAGTAACTGTCAATTTACTAACCTCTAATACATCTTCTTCTCCGCCGTGCGCGAGTGCATCTTTGTTATGTATTTATATACTTGTGTACATGTGATTCCTCTCCCTACAGCAGCCGTGGTTTCCTGCTGTCCCTGAACACACCGCGCCTCTCCTCCTCTCATCATCAGCATCAATCTGTGGCTGTCACTGGGAGCCGGACAGTGAGTAACGACGCTCCCAGTCAGTCAAACACTTATCACCGCACAGGTAACACACAGGCCTGGAAATGACTGACATGAAATGGAAACGTCTCTCATTCTGTGGGCCCGGGAGCTGAAGTGAAATATTAGCTGTGGGAGAGATGGCGGCTGATAAGGGGGCTCCCTGTTTGGGCTGGAATTGTGGAGGTCCGAGTTCTATTACATTTCTTTTTACGCCGACGATCCTGTGTGGAAAACGTTCCTTATCCGTTTCCCTCGTCGCCGTCGTGTGCATCATTTCATTGTTTTCTCTGCCTGCTCTGAACTGTCCTGATGGGGTTGCTCTGACCTGCCACGGCAGAACATCCTACTGGTGATACACGGGCCATCGTTCATGAGGCTTTCTGTGGGCCGCAGAATCAGACCATTGGCCGGTTGAAACTAGCCTGCTCAATGTCAATGGGTCACATATGCTTACTTTGTCCCTCCTATTACTCATAGACTCCACCACGTCCTCCCTCTTTGCCTCTTTGCCTCTTTTTTCTTCCCCTCACACACACACACACACACTCACAATTCCCCCCGTGCAGAAAGATGGATGGGTTGTTCCCAAACCACAGGTGCTGCTCTACTTGTGACTCTTTTGTATTCTTCACAAAGAAGTTCAGACCGACTGGGTTTTGACTTTTTACTGTTTTTCCCCAGTGGTGCTTCATGTTGTGGGATAATGAGGAAGATGGAATATTAGTAATACGGTGTGCGATCAATCTGCTTGTCTATTAGCAGCTCTTTGGGAATGAGATTGTGTTGCAGGAAGAGACACACTTCATGAACGGGAATCTTTTTCAGACGTGGCCTCCCATCCACACCGCCACTAGATGGAGATGGTTTATTTTAATGGTAGCTCACTGAATCCTGAACGCATCAGGCTCGCGATGCTGTGCAAGCTACGCCCCCTTGTGGTGGATTTAATTAAAAGGACAGCTCACATGTGTTCTGCAGTCTTTTTATACAGACTATAATATATTATATATATATATCATATATATCTATATTTAATATATATAATATTATATATACATATATATAATATATAATATATATACTAATATAATATATATATATACATATAATATATATTATATATATTATATATTATATATGTGTGTATATATATGTATATATAAAAAAGATTTATAACAGCTGAGTGTTTGTCAAGGCTCAGGAAACCTTGCAGGTATTTTCAGTTTATTAGACAAAAAAAGTGTTTTTTTTTTACCTACTAGTATACTTTTCATGATGTTCTAATATTTAGAGATAGGATATTTGAGTTTTCTTAAGCTGTAAGCCATAATCAGCAATAATCAATAAAAAAAGGCTGCAATATTTCATGATTTGTAATGAATCCAGAATGCATGCACATTTTTTTTTTTTTTAATTGCATTACAGAAAATAAAGAACTTCATCACAATATTCTAATTTTCTGAGACAGTCCTGTATATTGTGGTGTTATTTGGTCCACCTCCTGCATTATACAGTATATATATAATATATTGAGGAGTAGATTTGGAAAAATTGTAATTATGATTTGAATATATTTTTATATATATATCAACATATATTCTTTTTTACGAGAAAAATAAACGCAACAACTGGTGAGATTCAGACCGTGGTGGAAGTAACTACTATACATGTGTTCACTCATACTGTAATTAAGTATAATTGTAAGATTCTTGAATATATCATTTAAATAATTTTTTCTAAAGCGTATACAGTAAAACAGGATTTTAAAAATATATTTCGGGTTCTTTATTGAAAGCCAAAGACTATTTCACAAAGAAGCAGAGATTAGAGAAAAGTCCAAGCCCTGGACCTGTAACTGTACCTGTACCTGTACCTGGACCTGGACCTGGACTTGTTTCTACAGAAATTAGAAATTAGATCCACCTCAACTAGCAACAACAGTAACACATGTTTTTTTTTATTACTGCAGGACAATTGCCTTTACTGATATGATTTCTGTACTTTACAAAATAAACATTTCTAATGCATGAATTTTACTTTCAGTCGAATATTTTTCAGTTTGTGGAGTATACAAACTGATTATTTTTCTTGTGGTATAACTACTTAAGTAAATTACCCTAGTACTTCTATATATTATATATTATTTTAATATTGTTTTTGTATAAGCTACAACAATACCCAACTGACATGCCTCAGTGTACCACCGACCATTGAGTGTAGCTATTGGGTGAGACCTAAAACAAGTAGGAAAAAGTCACCAGAAACCTAAAAAATTGCTCTATTTGTTGAGTCAGGACGTTTTTTAAGGTCCTCATGGTGGTAAATACAATCCAGACTGAATACTGAGGGAAAGGAAACAAAAGGCATCAAGCCAAAACAACCAATTTAAGATCACTACTTCCTCTATAAATCAACATCAAGGATTCAATACATCTTGTCTCTGCAGTAAAATACAGTGAAACACATCAGACAAATAGTTATGGGAGGCAATACAATACAATAGATACTGTAAAGTAGTTCTGAAACTGGGCACTTCGCAGATGATGGAAAACAGGCTTCCGGACGCGCGTGAATTAAGTTATCAACATTTAATGGCAGGAAGTGTAAAACAAACATTCAAGGCGCTCTTCCTCGGCTCCCGGCGCCTCCGCCCCCTCAGACTTGCGGCCTCGAGGATACCTGAAGAGTCCCGATTGCCCTCATCCACGGAGTTTCATACTCAATCTCACTGGCCCCGGTCAAAACGTCACTTCCGGTCAAATCGCTAAACAAGTATTTTCACAATAAGAGTCCCGTCTTGTTATTGTCTGCATTAAAGTCACTTTCACAATAAAAGTCCCTTGTTATTGTAAGTCACTTGACGGAATTCAACCGGCCTCGTCAATCTATAATACTAACATACAGTCACTCTCATGCAACATACATTAATTCTTGCCATTTACATTTGCATAGAGTAAACATTACCCCTATGCTTCATAATACATTAATAACAATATAAATATTCTCCCTAATATTTTCTATAATAATATCTTTCTATATCTATTAATTTAAAACATAAGACCTCTGCAGATGTTATCAAAATAAACTATTACAAATTAACAAGACCAAAGTGAGCCCATATAGCATTTACCACATTGTGTGGCGACTCATCTTAAACAGACCGCATCTAATCTGATTACTGTCAACATCAATGACGCACATTTCTGCAGTTTCCCCTTTTCAAACCGGCGTGAGACACACTTCTCCCTGGTGCTCGAGCGCCGAGGGATGTGAAACATCCAGTGGTTTGAAGCAGATACATTTGACATCAAGTTAACAAAGCCTGGTATGCAGATTAAACTGGATTACACAAACCTATTATAGGATAGAATAGGCTAAAGGTCCCCGGCATTGAGACATGAGTTATGACATGGGCTTAGTGACATCCACCGCGGGGCCTCGGCTCTGCAGATGCACGAGAGCGCGTTGTTATTGACTGTTTCCTGTCGTGAGAGGGTGAAGACGTACAAGGCAGGAAGATGAAAGAGCAGCGTCTCTGTGGTCTCACCTGAATTCCGCAGGTAGGCTGCAGTCGTCTTAACCTCGGTGACCACGGGAACACCGGGTTTCGTTTTTCACAGTCCTCCTCCATCTGTCTTTACCCCGTGGACTTTCTATGTGTCAGGAGACGTATACATACACGTAGTCATATATCTGCTCCGGCATGCTTTGAGTGGGTTTACTTACAGGTGGGATAACAACACAGGACAGGTGGGGGCTAATTTCAGTAGATATCTCTGCAACGCAGCCATTGCACCTTTTTAATTGTATAAATGTGGAGTTGGGTTGATTTGCGTCATGGAGGTAACACAGCCACGCCATGCAGACGTCCTCAAAACTATTGAAGTATTGCCCAATGTCAGATTTTTACAAGATAAAGTGGCGGCAGTTTCTGTTCGGAGGCATCATGAAACTGATTGTGTGGCAAGGCCAGGGTTGCCAGGTCTGTGTGACAAAACCAGCCCAATGGCCAATAAAACCAGCCCAATATCAGAACTCAAAATATGCCCGTGCCAAACCATATACACTGCTTTTAAAGTCCATGTCCATGTGTGTACGTGCTGATCTGGAGTCAGTTTGGTAGGATTTTGGTATAAATAAATTATTTCATTTAAAATATGTATTTTTATTTCAAGATATTCATGTAATTTGCATGCAAAATAGGTCTACCCGAACCAGCGGACAAAAAATTCAACCCGCGGCAACACTTCAAAAGTAGCCCAATTCCACGGGAAAACCGCGGACCTGGCAACACTGGGCAAGGCTCATGGCTCACCCATCACAGAGGCATGGAAACACTGGACACATGTACAAATGAACGTTTCAAGAACATTGATGCCCTGGTTCCGACTTTCTGTCTCTTTTGGCTTTTAGCTTCATATTTCCAATGGTAGCCTAAAAATAGATTTAGCTATATTGCACTATAATCTGGTTTACTTTGATGTGTTTGGAGAGCAGTGTTGTGTGAAAGGACAGTTGGCCTCTGTACCAACTTCCATAAGGGACTCTCTCTCTCTCTTGGGTTTGGAGGGCTTTGGAGTGGAGGTTGTCTGTATTTGGACTGAAGGTATTTAAACCATGTTAGTGCTTTTTGAATCAGTGCTATTCATGCATGTGTTCGTGTTTTTCTGTGTAAAATGTGCAGAATTCTGCATGTAAAGATTCTGTTGGATGTTTGTCCCAACGAGTACAGCTATGAGGACTGAGTGGACCGCATATTTTACTACCAACAGAGCCGTAGGTTGGGTTGAAGACGGATTGTGATTGTAATTTGCAAACTTAAAATCTCACTCTTAAAGGGCCAGTGTTTTGGATTTGGCGGCATCTAGAGCTGAGGTTGCAGATTTACAATCAACTGAAATGTCTCTCCTGTGTCAAGTGAGCAGAGGAACTACGGTGGCCTTTGAGGAAATGAAAATGTTTGGTTTGTCCGTTCAGGGTTAAGGTTAAGGCTGTGCAACATAGCAGATCCCTAGATATAAATTGATTATTTTAAAATCACATTTTATTCCCTTTCTGCCAATCGATGCTAAAAAGCTGCAGAAATATCAAATAAATGCTGCTCACTGGCCCTTTTTAAAAAGCATTATGAGCTTTTCTTTTGTTTAGTCATTGCCTTGTTGAAACTCCCCGATGCTGCTTTGGCTATACCAAGGTAGGTTTAACAGATATATGTTCAATGATAGGATTAACTGGTGTTTATTCTCCTGACATTTTGGGGTCCTTGCACTAGGATTTGACATTCACCAGCACAGGTGAAAACTTCTGCAAACTTGTGCGTTGGATTTCATGTAGATTGTGTGCCTTTTACGAAAAAACAACAATGCCTCCAAGGATACAGTTTGCCCTTTTTTTTGGATGTTGGTGAAACTGAAATCAGCTGCTTCAGTTGTGGCTGAACAGGGAAAGTTTTTCAGAGACATTTCCGTCTCTGTGCTACAGCCGTTGCGAGGAGATGGCGGGGGAACCTCTTTCATGCCAGTTTGAATGTGGGCATCCATTGGCATCCACTGGGAAACCGCCAAGTCACAGCCAGACGAGGTTCAACTGTGGTGACGGTGGCGCAGACGGTCGGCAGCAGGACGTCGAGTCAGATCGAAAACATTGTGGATTGAACAGGCCGGATTCTAGTGTTTCCCACCGCAGCAGACACGTTACACCACCGAAAGCACTCAAATACTTTCCCATGCAAAATAGATATGAACCGTCTATGGCAGGCCTATTCAACTAGCGGCCCGCGGGCCGGATTTTCTTATTCGGCCCACTTGCTGCTGAAGTTGAATAGCCCTGGTATGGCATCACTCACCACCGCTTTAACGACTGTTAAAAGTTCCCCCATTTTTTGTTGCAGAAAAAGAATCAAGAAATCTCGCATCATGCCCTTTTGCCATTTTTAATCGATGTTTGTTTTTTTACGCGAAAATAAAAATTACAATTGTTTCGTTGGTTTTAATTCAGTTACAGCAGCCCGCAACACATACATAATGGGGAAAAAGAAAATGTAAGAATACAAACACTTTAAAAAGTATTTACACAAATGTACAGTTTATACAGTGACTCCAGAACAATTGGGATTGTGACTGTCAGAATATGAATGTAAACTCTCGCAGTAAGAATAACGCTGGTGAACAAACGTAAATATTATGTTGAACGAGAATCAGGTTTCAGGTTTTGGGAAACATGGGCCTTCATATAGAAAGGGCAGGTGTCGTATCAGTGTCTGACATGACAGAGGGACGTTTGGGAGCTGCCTGTATTTGACTGAGCCCTCCTTTTCCCAGAGCGCCAGCGCACACCTTCACGATCCTCACGAGGTCTTGTCTGAAGCGCACCCCAATGAAGACGTACAGGAATGGGTTGAGGCAGGCGTGAGTGAACGCCAGGCTCTTGGCGATCTGTCCAGCCACATCGAACCCGTACACGACGTTACAGTTGGTGATCGTGGTGTTCGCGGCCTGCGCGGCCTCCATCATCAGCAGGCCGTTGTGCGGCAGCTGAGAGAGAACGAACACAAGCACCACGACGAAGATGACGCGGAGGGCCTTGTGCTTCTCGAAGCTCTTGGCCTGCAGGAGCGTGCGAATGATGACCGAGTAACAAAACAACATGACGAGTAGGGGGAGGAAGAAGCCCACGCAGATCTGCAGGGACAGAACCAGGATCTTGGTGCGGTTGTACGCGTTGTTCCAGAACACCAGAGCGCAGAAGGACTGCCCGCTTCGGTCCGGCTTCACCTGGGCGAAGAGGAACTCCGGGAGGGCCAGGAGGGCGGAGACGAGCCAGACACCCAGGCAGGCGAGCTTGCTGCAGAGCAGCCGCTTTTTCTTCAGGTTCTGGGCCTTGGTGACTTGTACGATAGCAATGTAGCGGTCCACGCTAATGCAGGTGAGCAGGAGCATGCTGCTGAAGAAGTTGATCTTATAGACCGCCGACACCATTTTGCAGAGGCCGACGCCAACGACCCAGCCCTTGACGGCGTCGACAGCCCAGAAGGGCAGCGTGCACAGGAAGAAGAGGTCAGCCAGCGCCAGGTTGAGCAGGTACACGTCGGTCATGGTTTTCAGGCGGTTGCGCACGGTGGTGTAGATCCAAACCACCATCAGGTTGCCCACGGCGCCGAGGAGGAAGATGATCCAGAAGAGAGGCGGTTCGTACTGCGCGCGGAAACCCCTCACCCAGATCCTGTCACACATGCCTGTCGGCTCGGAACCGTAGTCGTCTGGGTATTCAGTCGGGCCCTGCTATCCAACACAGGAGAACTGATTAGCTTACTCAATATTAACCCTCCTATTACCTTTGGGGTCCATTTGACACCATTCAATGTTTAACGTCTCGAACATTTTTTATTGACATCATCTTTTTTTGCTTCATATTTCATGACTTTTCCTAATTTATTGGGGACAACGGGGAAAACAGAAAATTCACATGATGATATGTTTTCACTGTCCTGTACACAACTTGTACACATCGGTGTTCTTTCGGGTCAATTTGACCGCAGGCTGTTTTTCACTGTGTCAAACATATAAGAAATATCAACTTTTTTATTTATTTAAAGGGCTATTTAGGTAGTCAACAAACAAACATAAAGTACCTCACACTTAAACTTGGGAAACAATATTAATTCTAATAATTTTCTGACGGTTTTAATTGCTGTGGTCAAATTGACCCCGAGGGTAAAAGATGTCAGTACATTTGAAGGTAACAGGAGAGTTAAAGAGGTTTTTTTTGCAGCAGACACTGGTGGAAAGTAACAAAGTACATTTCAAGCACTGTACTTTGCACTTTACATGACTCTTTCCATTTCTCAGAGGCAAATATGGTGTTCCTCACTCCAGGACATTTATTTTGTACCTTTGGTTACTAGTTACTTTGCAGATTCCGAGTAGTAATACAAAATATAACTAAGTACAGTCCAGTATTATGTATTACTATGGATAAAAATAATCATTGCTGGTAATCACAAGCTACCTTGCACTATAAATATTTTTTTTTATGTATGAAAATACACTTTTTAATCTTGATTCTACTTTTGGACTTGTAACTAAGTATTTTCCTTCAGTTCTACTTGAGTAGAAGATCTGAGTACTTCTTCCAGCGCTGCCTTTTGTTCTGCTTTTCATTTCCTGACTCACACACTGCTGTAAGGGTTTCACAACACGCTTCTCGCGAGGATGCAGCGATACGACATGAAAGGCGGTGGGTGACGTACATGCAGAGCGTGCAAAAAAAGAAGAAGAAATTGCTCTCAGGTGCAGGTGTCGTGACTGTACGGGAGAAACCACACGACTGCACAACTTCCTGCTGCAATCCAGGCCGAGGGAGGGGTGGGTAATCGATGGTGAGGGGCTCCAGAAAGGGGTGCGCAGCAGAGCTCAGCACCCCCCCAAGCATCAAGTTTAGATTTAGGGCAGAGATAAACAACGAGTGGAACATGTGACGCTGATGCAGCTGTGAATGTGGCGTGTGAGGATCCTTCAGATGTGTGCTGTCGACATATTTGCACTGCAAAAAACACAATTCTTAACAATAATTTTTGCCTAATTACTCACAATTACCGAACAAGAAACATTGCAGTGAGACGGGTCTTGTTTTTAGAGAGTGCATTTTAAAAAAACACTGCCTTTACAGCATTACAGGCTCATTATGCCACATGACACTTTTACTCGTGAAATATAGCTAAATATGAGTTTCCCCAGTTATTCCTAGATCCGTCTTTTTACTTGAAAGGCCTAAATATTCCATCTTATTTCACAATATCTTACAAAGAATTTTAATTTGGCAATGATTTTGAATTATTACAAGCACTGTAAAACCTTGTATTCATTTTTTAAGGTCTTTTTTTCCAGTGTGAAGCCTACATGCAATCAAAAACATAAAACATAAATAAAATAAAAAAGTAAGAAACTGCACTGTGATATTATCATATATCATATTTAAGAAACTGCATTGTGTTCTACAATATGGTGTTCTTTAAAAGCATACTGTAAATACTACAGCATAAACAAACATGCACGTTTGT
Source organism: Pseudoliparis swirei (assembly GCF_029220125.1). Taxonomy (NCBI): domain Eukaryota; kingdom Metazoa; phylum Chordata; class Actinopteri; order Perciformes; family Liparidae; genus Pseudoliparis; species Pseudoliparis swirei. Next base: position 6,764,527 of record NC_079403.1, read on the forward strand.
TTACATGTGTGTGATGGCAAGTAGTGTCAGCTGTGTTCTACTACAGCCCTTTTAAATCAAGCGCACACCAACATGGACCATACCACTGGTTCAACATTTTCCACTGGTGTCGCGGCTACAGATAATTATCTCAAATTAATACTTACAGTTCCAGAATAATTAGTTCCAGCATAATCAGTTCCTGTGGTCATGTACGTCGTAAATGTCTCTTCCATGTTATCTACAAAGAACAGAAGGATATTAATATAACACACTTGTAAAAAGTTTTTTTTAAAGTTAAAAAAATAATGAAATATAACATTAACGGTTAAATGTAAAATGCCCTGTTCATCCTCCACAGTGTTGTCGTCGCTTACCCACTGGGTGATGAGACGGAGGAGGCGACCTCTCAGTCACAGCTCTAGTTTTTGTCTGGGTTGTGCAAACTGGTCTCTCTAACACACAGACGCATCTCCTCTGGCTTATATGGTTTCCCTTTAACCACATGGATCACGTGCTGAATCGCATCACTCCATCTCCTACTCAGTTTGCAGACAACAAAAACACCCACGACCCTTTGTGCTGTGGATTTCTTACCCTAAACACAGCTATATATATATAAAATATGCATTGATTTGAAAGACAATATGATGTTTGAAAGCTGTGCCGGGGTTTCCCTCGGGAAATATGTGATGTTTAACCCACCGAAGCGTGGCCATCAAACTGGAACCAAAACAATGCACCCACATTCCTTCCACAGCCGATTAAGTCGGGACCAAGTCGGAGCCTGTTTCTGACACACTGTGGGTGCACAGGTGGAGCACTTAACGGCACAGATGATGAGTGATGCATGAAACTGAAAACCTCGAGGTGTGATTAAAGATCACATCTGGCGGAGGTAGTCCGTGTCGAGACGCCGTAAGCCCCATTGTTACATCGCACTTCCAGCTGTCTGAGGCTCAGGTAGTGTGGCCTAAAACGACTGTCCAAGACATCCATTATCTTTCCTTTTAAGATGTCTTACTGAATACATGTGTCAACAACATAAGGAAGTCTTTTTCAAAGGGGAATTTCTATTTCAAGTCAACGCTGATGAAACAACATCCCCTTTTTATCATGAGATAGAGTACCCGACATGTTGAAGTGCATTTAGTATTGTGTATTGTGTATGCATATATGTTGTATATATACATATATATTTTATTTTATATTTTGCTTTGTATGCTTCTATATCTTTCATCCCTGTTTTTTATATTTTATTTTTTATTTTTTATTCTTGTGTGTTTGGTTTATTGGTGCTGCTACTGCTACGACAAATTTCCCCTTGCGGATTAATAAAGTATATATCTATCTATCTAAAGGAACAGATTAACCTTTTGGGACATAATTTACTCTCTTGCTGAGAGGTGGATGGAAAGACCAATCGTTTGTCTGTTCAGTCAATATGGAACCAGGAGTCCTATTTCACAAAATGTCAAAAGATGCCTTAAACCTGGATTTGAGTTTGTTCCATCCAAGTTAAACTAAACTATAAGTCCGGCTCGCACTGCAACACCAAACCATGCAATAGTCTAACTTCACCTGTCAATTCCTGCAAAGTAAAAAATGTCATGTGATGTGTTTTGACAAAAAAAACAAGAACTTTGAGTGAATATAGGGAAATGCAAAGGTCATTGGTAATGCCTAGAGTAAAGGGAAATGAAGAGCACATTGTTGACAAAACGACAAAACATGGCTGGGTAGAGAGTCCCCGAAACAAAGCTGAGTTTACAAAGCTGAGTTTACAAAGCCAGGGTGACGTGGTTTTAAAATGTTTACTCGTCATCAGAAGTTTTTAAAAACCAGTTTTCTGCTTGTTCCCTGTGAGTGTGTGTTCCTCTCGTGGGGTTGTTTTGGCCCTGATGAAGGACAAGCATGTGGTCTTATCTTCTCTGTTTCACTTCTTGGCCGGATGTAACTTTTGTAAGCATCTTGTGAAGAGGAGACGGGGAGCGCGTGGTCCATCAGCTCTTCTGATTTCCACCTAACGACCGGGTGCGTTTCTCTGTTTTGCTCACAGGAAGCGGCTGCGTCACGATCAGATCAGCATTATTATCCTTCTGGGAACGAGCTGTCGAAGAAAGCGGTGCACTGAGAGGTTTCACTCACGCAGCCTCGCTAACGGCAGAGAGCTCGCTGTGAGGGTGGAAGACGATGCAGCATCAGGGCCCAGGTGGAAGTTATTTTGTTGGGAACTGCTGAATGGTGTATATGGATGGAGGTATTTCATAGTGTGTCTTTGCAATAATTTGGTAATTTGCACTACAGTTGCTTTTCTAATGGTCTCCTAAACCTGTAAATGAAAAGTTGTCTTCCATATTTTATTGTTATTATGTGTAAATGTTCTGACTGTTGGTTTACAAATGATTTATAGTCTCCAGTGTAACAAAAACAAACCCATGAGAGTGGTTGTAGAGTGCATGATCAAAGACGAGGGGATAACTTATTGAAGAATATCTTGTTGAGATAATGTGTGTGGCATTGTGTTTGATTAAACCCTCTGTCATCAGCATAATTCAAAATAGCAATAGCATATTACTGTTGTTATTTTTGTAGCAGACACGTGAAAAAATAGCCTTTCCTTAAACTCTCATTCATTTACTTTGAATGTTTTATCATAACTTTGCTTATTATCTACGGAGAAAAAAGACTCATAAGATTTGACTGAGTACTTATCTCACGGTAATGTGTGAATAATACAAGCCTTTGTTATAACACATACATATATGACAGGAAGAAAAGGGGCAATTCTCCCTCAGATCAACCTTTACTCTCCCCTTTATCCTCCGTAATATAACTTTATTTTGACATGCCTTCTGATATATATGATGTTATTAGTTAATTCAGAACTGTTGCATATTCAGCCAAAGCGTCATCTCCTTTAAAAAGGCAATAAGCCTCACAAATAATAAGAAGTTCCCTGTTTTAGTTTACAGAAGCCAGTTTGAGTGTTGAGTCATTTGCTGAACTCAAGCTAAAAATAAACCACTAAGATCATTTATCCTGGTTCTTTGCAGTTCATCGCTGACCTTTAAATACTTGTTAGATGTTTTAACTGTATCACAAAGTCTTTATTCTCCTTTTGAAAATAAAGAACTACAACAGTTACAATACTGGTTCTGGGGTCACTGGAGGCCATAATACCCGAGTATCAACAGAAGCCAATGGACCCAATTGACAATGACATGGTTGGACAACAACTGCACAGGTAGAGGCATAAAGCCCAATATATACAGAAGCTAAATGTATTTTAGTTTGGAAAACATTAGACACCATAAGGGTACATGTATATTATCTCAACCAGGAGTAAACCATGAGGGGATCCTGTGTTTGTGTGTGAGTGCATGTGTGCACGTTTCCCTGTCTGTCTGTCCGCAGATAATCTTGCATACCACTAGATCCCCCAGCTTGATATTTTACTGTGTACATTTATGACTGTATGTGTCAGGACCTCTTGTTGTTGTGGTGAGTCACAATATTTAAATTTATTTTATTGACGACTTTAAACCTTAATTGAGTGCTGACTCCACTTAACAACAAGTGGTCGACAAATAATTCAGTTTGGAAATTCTGCTTCTGCTCGGTATTCTGAATTGATCCTCTCCAGAATTGGTCAAACAATTATGTTTTTAATTTATTCAATTAAACATTTGAGCAGTGGTCGTGAATCTGCACTTTAACGAGAACACTTTTCTAGTATTGTCTTTGAATTTAACGTAACATCTGTAAGGGGAAATAAACATAATTTTTATTTTATTTTTTAAAGCTATACCTACTTACAGTAAGTTTCCATACCATAAACTCTTTCGACAGCTCTGTGAAACTGATGGTTTGGGCAGTTAGAAGCTTTGTGGTCACACAGTATAGATTTGTAATGAAGGACCGAGAGAATAAAGCTATCACGCCACACCGTACGTACATCACCTTCCATTCAGAAACTTGTGTTATTTCTCCTCCAGCCACAGTGGACTCGTTGGTTCTGGAGAGAAACTAAACAACGGAAGCCTTAGTCCTGCTGGTGAAACTGAGAAAACCCGTCTGACGCCTGCCTGGGCGTTGAGCAGGAAGCTCCAGTGAACGGGGACACGGCTCTCACATGTCGCCCCACATTGTGGGAAAGTACTCCCGGCCGGGCTGCAGGGTTGAGTTCGGTACCGAGAGACGCGAGCCACCACTTCCTGTGTAGGCCGCTCGCTGTGATTTACAGTATGTCGTGCACCGAGAGACAACTGCTTAGCCTTTGCGTCCATATCTGAAATTATGGTCTCTCCTTAGATGCTACTATTAGAAAGCAGATGCATGCACGCAGAGGAAATATTATTGTGTTTAGTATTATATACACTGCCGTTCAAAAGTTTGGGGTCACTTAGAAATGTCTTTATTTTTTAAAGAAAAGCACTGTTTTTTCAATAAAGATAACATTAATCAAAAATACACACTATACATTGTTAATGTGGTAAATGACTATTCTAGGTGGAAACGTCTGGTTTCTAATGAAATATCTCCATAGGTGTATAGAGGCCCATTTCCATCAACTATCACTCCAGTGTTCTAATGGTACATTGTGTTTGCTAATCGCCTTAGAAGACTAATGTCTGATTCGAAAACCCTTGTGCAATTATGTTAGCACAGCTGAAAACAGTTATGCTGGTGATATAAGCTATACAACTGGCCTTCCTTTGAGCTTGAAGTTTGAAGAACAAAATTAATACTTCAAATATTAATCATTATTTCTAACCTTGTCAATGTCTTGACTATATTTTCTATTCAATTTTCAATTCATTTGATAAATAAAAGTGAGTTTTCATGGAAGACACGAAATTGTCTGGATGACCCCAAACTTTTGAATGGTAGTGTACCCTCCACGTGGGTGTTTTCTCATCAGTGCCCTCCCCCCCCTCCCCCTTTTACACCACACGTACAACTCCTGCACATGACGCAAAACCAGCACGAGTTTAATTTAGGACAGACTGTGGCTTGAAGAGTTTAGAAAACAACAAGGGGGGGAGGGGCTGGTGACCACTAACCACCACTCTGGTACAACCGATGCAAAAGCAATGAGGCCTTCATACGTGCAGCTTTGGAAGCAGATGAAGTAACTCATATGTTAAATTAGCTCATTCACAGAGGATCTGGACAGGACTCAGTGTGAATAGCAAAAAAAAGCACTTTAATAAGGCAAGAGGATCCAAAAAGCAACAAAGTCCAAAAAGGGGGCAGGCAGAGAATCGGAGGTCTGAACAGGCAGGTCAGGAATACACAGGGCACAAGGAAGATGGAACTAAAGACAACAATCCAGCAGGAGAAAAAGGGAACGACAGGGAAACACAGGTGTACGGCATGAGACACTAACGAGACGAGAGTGGCTGAGAGCAGGTGAAGGGAATGAACCAATCAAGGAGACAGCGGAGACAGAGAACAGGGCCTTACACAATCTGTCTGATTCAGCACAGAACCACTTAAGATACCATCTTAAAGCGTTGTGGACTGTGGAAAATACACACAGCCTTCCCTGAAGGCTCGGGTCTTGTCTGTTTTGACCTCAACAAATATAAATGAAGGTTTCGCGTGACAAATGACAATTATTGCTTTATCGTTATCCTCTTTTCTTCATCTGTCTTTCTCTGTCTCTCTCCAGATTAATATAATATACTAAACAATTAGAAAAAGAGTACCATTCAAAAGAGTGTACGTCACACACTGCCTGCGTCCTCCTTCATCACGCTGATTGGGGTATAAGAGACATCCTGGAGGCTCGGTGAATGGAGCCATCCTCAGTCCTAAAGAGGACAAATGTCTCTCTCACGTTTATGTCCTGACTTGTAAAATCAATTAATGGTTAAAACATGAAGCAATACTGCATTTTCAAAAGAGCTCATCATAATCTTCTGAATCCACATCCACTTCAGTATTTTACGTGTATTTGTGAACAGTAATCGTATGAATTGAGGCCACATTTAGCCACTAAGGTCATTCATTCCCATGGATAAAGCCCATCATGCTTTATGCTGAGGCATATAGTTTTAAATGATTTGCAGTCTGGCGCCCCCTCATTGAAGAAGTCAGAGATATTTAATCAGTCTAGAATTGAAAATAATCAATGTCACACTTTGTATTTTGGTTATTTATTGTTTATTGCCAGACAATACCCTGAAACCAACCCCACCATGTAGTGGGTCAGAGAAGAGAGACATGTTGTGGGTCAGGCCTTCACAGGGTATATTCATCATGGTCCTAGACAGAAAAATATTACAATACAATCAGAGGTCAGAAAGCTTCAGTCTTCAGTGATTGTACTTGGTGTTTAAATGATTAAATATACCTTAAGCTTAAAGTGGAAAAAACTATTACTTGACTCACTAAGAATGACCACACGTTTATTTGTCAACAGCTTTTATTTCCCCATAATTTGCACAATACCAACAAATGCACATCTAGTGTAGTATAAGGTTGATGTATCATACTCTGCAAGAACATTACTTCATGAACATCATATATATATATATATATATATATATATATATATATTCATTTTACATCACCCACAGCAATACGAAATGTACACAGTTAAAGATTCCAGACAAAAATATTCTGTGCCCATTTGTGTCGGGGGAAATCATTCAGGATCACGATCCACGTCATTCAATAAGCAAGAGCAGGGCAAAAAACTAACGAGGTTAAAATGTTAAAATATTGGCATATTTCCGACGATCAGACTTTCACAGAATGTCAGATTGTCGGAAATATGTTTTGTGTGAAATGCAATACATGTTTGAGGTGACAAATTAAAGCAGGGGTGACCTCAAAAAGATTTGGTAAACATGACTTTGAAGCTGTCCCCTATTAATAAACCTGAATGGCTTGGGCTTGGCTTAGGGTCTAACTCGACAATATTTTGGACTGACTGCTAAAAATTAAAAACACAAAATGTCAACGATCAATACCCGCTGCTGGACTAAGCTAAACATCACCTACAACCATCTGGTAGATGCAGTCGCAGTGCGTCTCCTTCCAGTTGGACAAAGGCCTCTTCAAACAGGGACGTGGTGGTTATTGCATCGAGCACACTGAGGGGAGTCTACTCGCTACACTCCGCTCCGCTAACTGGGAACGTAGAAAGAAAAAGAAAAAAATCCACAGCTGGAGAAGGCTATCTTGTCACTGATGACCCCCTCCCCTCCCCCACTCCGCTCACACTCTTTTACTAAAGCCAATCACTGCTGAAGATGCCAGATAAAAGCGCGAAGAAGCAATCCCTCGTCCAATTTCTCTGTCGTCTCTCGGCGGTGGAACCTGTCCGGCCCCTCTGGACCGCCTGTTGTCTGGAGGTACGACTCATTCATTGGGCTCGTATCTGAAACAGACGAGGAATAACAGCGTTACAGACCGGAAAATAGAGACAAATATATATGAAAAAGCAAATCGTCAAGCGAAGGAATGGAACACAGGCGGCTGAACTGAAAGAGGCTCATAGCGGTGCGTCTGCTAGTTTTACGTAACATGTCATCGGTTGTTTTATGTTGTATTTTTTTTCAGACATCCATTCGTTCATTCCTCTGTGCACATGGTGCTTTCTGGAGGATTGCGTTACGCCTGACGCTCACCTCTGCAATCGTTTTCTGATGTCTTTGATCTGCTCATTTTTCTTCGTCAGGATCTCCTTCATGTTGCGGTAGGCCGCAGTTTGCTGGAACTTCTTGTCCAACTCCTGCACGCCACACACACACACACACATGAAAATAACCGCAACAGAAGCTGAACGCACCGACACTGAGCCGTTTCCGTAACTCGGGCGGGACTGAAAAACATGTTTGAGGAAGCCTCTCACACGGGTTAACTTGCAGATGCTGGTTAGTGTCGGTCGTGAGGTCAAAACAAAGAAAACACACACAGTGACACACACCTTCTCTGCCAAGGACAGCTGCTCCTGCACTCGCAGGAGCTCATGTTTGGCAGAGATCAGGTTCTCCTGCAGACCCTTCTGGGAGGCAGAGTTGGCGCTCAGAGACCTTTCGTAGTCGTCCCTCAGAGAAGCCACCGTGTCCTCCAGGCCGCTGATCTCCTGGGATTGAGCAGCCAGCTTGAAGGAGGGGGAAAAAAACAAGCTCAAAATCACTGCCGTCACTACCGAATCTACATGCCCTACTCCGATTACACGGGGAGAGACAAAAGCAACTCTTTGATCAGATGGGTACATACCCATCGAGGTCCAAAGTTAGCAGATAAAAACCAAAATGACAGCAAATGTTCAGATGCAACAAAAAAAATAGAGTTTATAAAAAAAAGTATGACGGTGAGCAAATTCAAAAAGTCAAAATGAAGATGACGCTAGATTGCTCAGCCCAAAAACTCCAAACAGTACCTGCTGGTCCCCTTGCACCTTCTGAAGGTCTTTCAGGGCTCGGTCTGCTTTGGTTCTCTCGTCCAGTGCACTCATCGCCTCAGGAGAAGAATCGGAGCAGAAGGTTCACAACGTGAACTGGTGCATGAATCATAAGCGATGTTGCGGTGTTTAATCATGTTTCTGCTCTACCTGGGATTCTAAAGTCCGCATTCTGGCTTTCAGTTTATCGTTTTCCTCCTGTAGTCTCGTTATCTCCTGGGGGAAAAATATATATTGAAGATGAGGTGCGGAGGAGCGTATGAATATGATTACGACGTTCACAAGGATTACTCCGTCGGCATTTCCTGCGATGTATTTCCGTACCTTGTTGAGAAGTTCGGACACACCGCTTTCATTCAGCGGTGCTAGTTTGGGTTTATTCGTTTCCTGGTACATCTGGGAATAAAGGAAACACTTTAAAAACACATCGACTGTACCGTCACATTGCCCGTATGTAAGATGTAAATGTAAACACGTGTGGGTGTCGAAGCTTTTCAGAGGTCAGGTGTGAAAAGTCAAACCCATGAAACAGCGGCATATTGTGTTACAGCGTTGATATGTTGTTTTTTTAACTGTGCGTCGTGAAAGCACACATCAAACTCAGCGATGTGTGACTTCTTAACCGCACGGCTACTCGTGAAGGGGCAGGTGGCCCGACATATAAAACGACTTGAAATGCACAGCAGCGTTGCTCTCTGGCCACTGAATTCCTCGTGGGTGTAAATATCCTTCGAAACGTGTGATTAATGAGCTCGCCGGCTGTGTGCCGCGTGAAGCGCTGCACATTATACCTTATCGCCGCTTTTAAAGTCCGTCTTCTCAAATTCAGCCACTTGTTCTAACAGCTCCCTGTATGGGTGGAAGAGCAGAGTTGGACCGCAGAATAATGCAGAAAAGATTATACAAAATGCTCGAAATGTTATCAAATATTGTTGAAGCGGGGTTCATAGACATGTTGACAAATGGATTTCCATGACCTTTCCATGACTTTAAAATCAATTTCCATGACGAAACATTTGGTGAAATCTCAATGTATAAATGACACAAATGAATGAGAGACAATAGTTTGATTAAAAGAATAAATAGATACAAATGTTTATTCTTTTGATCAAACGGCGTAAATAAGTCAAAATAACAAATTTCCATGACTTTTCCAAAACTTTAAGGATTTTTTTTAAGGACTTTTCCAGGCCTGGAAATAACCAGTTTGAATTAATTTCTTTATAAAATAAATTTTAAAATTAAGTGTGGAACTGATCTGATTGTATGTCAAATATGTGTATCTCTTCACACAACTGTCAGCTTTCCACCACAATGTTTTTTAGTTTTTTTTTGACATTACAAAAATAAAATGCTATTTGGCAGTTATGTATCTTTGGCAAGGAAAATAAAGACCCAATTGTTCTGGATTGGCAGTTTACCACTTATGATATACGATGTATGCTTGTGAACAGAACAGGTTGAATGTGGTTTTTAAAAAGCAGCGGAACACACGTCGACTGTGACTCGGGGCGTGTTCCTTGCTTTGTACGGCGTATCAGTCACGTAGGGCTGAGAAAACAAAACAACAACCTGGAGGGCCTTTTCACCCACCCAACATGTGCATATTATAAATAAAATAAATGTTCCAAAGCATGCGCAAGGTGAAAGGTTAAAGAGGTCAGAAGTTGTGCAAAGGTCAAGTTATTGTGCACTATGTTATGAAATTAATCCACATGACAACCTCAACCTGACCATATTTGTGCCTTCATGTCAAGAGAGTGAAGTACCTTCTGACAGCAGATCTAATGTGATTAATATTCATTTCAGGTATCACTCGTGCATAAGTGCATTGCTCTATGTTCGGGTTGGAAGATGAAGAGCCTCCCTTGGCACCATCGCTTCGTAACAACGGGACAACCTTTTATATCATTCTGTTTTATCACGACTTCCCCACTTTAAAAGAATGCACTCATAAAACATGACCAGTTAATAATCACTCACGGTAAAAAAAGACGATATTTCTAAAAAAATATGTTTGCGAAATGATTGTAAATGTGTAAAAATACACAATATTGAAAGGGCAAATATTTATTTATTTTACGGATTAAAGAGTTCGTTTTTTAGATTTAAATATTTATATATATAACTGCTAGGACTTCAAAAATTAAAAGAATCAGATAAACAATTTTCTTTTTTCTCAGGAAGATATATTGCGGGGTGTTCCATTACTATTATGGTCTTGGTTTGAGATTCATACACATCGTATGGCGGTAGTCGTCTTAAAGTATGGTATTTTGTATAATTTTGTGAACTGACATTAAAATGTCTCATGTGGCAGTAGTTGTGGTTTTCAAGCTAAATGAACGTTACTGCAAAAAAGGAAACCATTGTAATGGGTAAGAAAAGGGTTAAATGACAAGGCGATGACCTTTTTGCCTTGCATACATACTGTAAACGTGCACGAGATCGAAAGCTGAACAGCTGCAGAGGAAATGGCACAATGTGGAGGTGTTATTCTCATGAAAGTGGAGGCGTGCTGTGTGTTTAGAGGCCTAGCGCACTTCTTACTCTGGGACGCCACTCTGTTTGACCTTGAACTCGCGTCACATCATTTAAAATCATTTTATTGTCATGTTTTCTGTGCACAATTTGTACACACTAAATAACATTAAAAAATAACTTTCAGGACCCAAGAGGCGCTATGTAATATCTGAATAAGAACGTGATGTACTGACCTGAACAGGTGACCTTTCGTCAAATGTTTGCTTCGTGTTTCTCGGTGTATTAACACTAAAAAATTCCAAAGAAAGCCTAAAGCTGCTTCCTCCCTCGCTGCTCACCTGTTCTCAAGCTCGGAGATATCGCTCTGCAGTCGAAGGTAAAACTTCTCCGCCTGTGAGAAGAGCTGCCTGAGCAGCAGCACGTTGGTGTGAGCCGTGTTGATGAGCTCCATCTCCACCTCCCCGCGCACCACCATCTGCAGCCCGTCCAGCATCTCCTTCACCTCGTCCACTGTGAAGGTTTCCTCCACCAGCCTTCAGAGAGAAACACACATGCATCGACATCACAGTTCCATCTTCACTGAAAAGCACGCCGTCGTTGGATTATATACGACCCTTGCATTGAAAACATACAAAGAATGATAACAAAAACTTAAGTGTGACCGGTCACCTGCTATCTTTGAGTTCTTCAAAGCACGAGTCAACGGTCTTAAGTCTCAGGACCATCTTTGAACGTGCAAATCGCATGTAATTGATGACTTCATTCTGATGGTGTTCATTAAACCCAAATTCAGCCTGCATGGGAGACAATAAGAGAGAAACGAGGAACGTTAAAGAGGCTCTCGCCAAAGTTGAAAAATGGACAGAGAGACAGAGAGAGAGAGAGAGAGAGATTGTAGTGGAGAGCACGACTAGCGGATGAGCTAACTTGAAGAGGATTTCCCCACGCTAAGATGTGAAGGCCTATTCACACACACGGTTCTAACTTTGAGGATGTCTGCTATCCGTCTTCTCGTCTTTATATAACACTGAGTGAGATGATTAGCATGCTAGCTTCTAAAAGCAAACAGATGGCCAGGTCTGGCCTGACGCCCCACTAAAAATGAAAACACAGCAAAACGATAGCAGCTACTTACCATGGTGGCTTTGCAGCTAACGTTCACGTTGCTAAGCTAGCGTGTAGACTGAGATGATCCAAACGGGGGGAAAGGATGTTTCAGCCTCTAATTTAGGCCACGCAGCGAACAGTCGAGAAGCTAATGGCAGTATGCTGGAGTCGAGGGTTTCGGGACACCTTTTGGGATGATAGTTCAACTCGGCGAAGAGGCTAGACGGAGGTTATATCATAGCTATAAGATTATCCGGCAGATTGGCGAGCCGAGCTATCCAGCTAGCGAGTGTTTGCCTCGAGAATGCCTTGGTAACGGAGAATAGCGTTATTGCCTTGGTTACTGGAGGTGCGTTCAGTGGCGCTACGTAAAACGTGAAACGAAAAGTTATAATAATAATACTTCGAATTTATAAAGTGCTTTTCGAGACACTCAAATACGCGTATGATTTTGTGTTATTGACACAAAATGTTATTATATAAAAGTTAAAGAATGAATAGACATGTGACTTAGTTGTTATCGTAAGATTTAATATTGTATACAAAGGAGCTCGTTTCACAAGTTATATTCTGTCATTCGCAGTTTGTACTTTCCATTTGTATTTATTTTCTATTTTAAGAACAAATGTTTCAAGAAATATCAACTGTTCTGAAAGAGGTCATTTTTAAACAAACAAATATTTTGTTGTCAAAGTATGATGGCAACCAAGATTAGTATTGTATCTCTGTCATTCATAGTTTTTTTTATTTTTTATTTGACAGGTTATAGGTACAAAAAGGTTGAGATTATTTGTATTTAAATGCATAACATGTATTAACGCGTAAATAAACTGCAAATGGGCTTGAGTGTTAAGTGTGTGATATTGGGCAGCTGGTGGCAGTATTGAGCTGGAAGGTGGGAGAGGTCCTGAGAAGATGTAGGGCAGGCTTATAGGCCTCAGCTCGTCGTCAGCAGTCTATACTGACTAAAACACTATGCTGTTTGTTTCCTATGGCACTTACAGCTCATGAATTAAAAAACTTGAGTAGTCAAGCTACTGGTCAAAACAAGCTGACATATTTGATACTCACTAGCCCAATTTTGCCTGCATCTCACAGTCACATAAAACACTGCTTGTAATAATAATAATAATAATAATAATAATAATAATAATAATAATAATACATACAATTTCTATAGCGCTTTTCATAGTACTCAAAGATGCTTGTGTTTTTTGACGTATGTTTTCTGATAAATAAAAAATATATATAATGTCTAAATTATGATTGGTAGATTATGCCTCCATCAGCAGTTTGGTAAACTATTTTATGCATATGGCCGTGTTTGTATTTGCATATTTACAATACAATTACCCAGGTATAATACATGATTCAATTGATTAACTGATTCGACTCATCATAGCTGCTTCTATTCAATTCAATTCTTCATCAATTAAACTTAAATGACTGCATGTGAGCCAAATAAAAACGTCACAGAGATTGTGTTGCATTGCCTACTTGTAATATGGCTAAAAAAAAAAAAAAAAACATCATCCATTTTGTTAAGGGCTCGAAAAAAAAAAAAAGAAACGTTTTTTTTTCATGTCTCTTCTCTGTAATTAAACTAACAGACCAATAAGCAGCAGGTGGTTGGTGGTGAACAGATAATCAGAATGAAAATGTGACCATGTTTGTTGTGACTCATCAAATTCCTGTCAAACAATCAGTCCAGTCCAGAGACCAAGATGTTTCCCCTTTACCTTCAATCGCAGTAAGTGACTTACAATTTTAGATGAATAATATACACCACACACCTTGATTGGGGGGTGGGGTTATTGCGAGAGAGTAAAAGTATAAAGCAAACAATCAAATGAGAGTATAAAAATGTAATGTCTACTAAACAATAAAGCAATACACAGCATTACAATAAAACAGGATGAGCAGTTGACAGATGTATTTGAACTAAGCTGTTGTAGCAGTAGGATGGATATGACATGATATATTGACTGAAAATGGTGTGTACAGATTTTTTTTAAAGAACTAAATATCCTTAATCATTTAAATCCTTCTTTTGCGACTGTGATGAAGAAAAATGTGTGTACGTGCCTGTATATTTGTGTATGTGTGGACAGTTAATGTTTGTTCCGGTCTCAATCTTGATGTAGGCCCAACTGGTGTACTCTGCTATAATTGCACAGGTATTGCTGCATTGTTGGAAGAGTGTCCCTAGAGGGCACACTACTCTTTCCCCAGGCCACATTGTTATTTTACCTCGTAAGCTACCGATATCTGGAAACCTGCAAAAAATAATCAACAAATAAATAAATAATAATAGCAATAATACTCATGATAATAATAATTGATACTATTTGAAGTTGAATTGCTCTATAAATATGTTTACAGTCTCGATACGATATATACATATTACAATTTAGTTTCCATTTCATCAGATCGATTCAATTTTTTTAAACAGTCCGTTCTAATAAAGTAACTGTTAAAACCGAACAGTTGTTGATATGTTGTGAAATACAGTTGCTGTAATCGGTATAGTTTTGAAACTGTCAAACGGAAACAAAACCGTTTTGACTATATATGTCGTTAGCGTCGGCTGTTCCGAGGTCAGTTTCGGCTGTCCTTATCAATACAAACCCTGAGGACAATGGTGAAACCCCGATCTTGGGTCAGCATCTCGACAATTCCGACAAAACCAATCAGCTGACAGCCGCATGACAGGCAGGCCTCGCGCGTGCGCAGTAGCACACTCTCGGTACGAGGAATATGGCAGCGTCCTGAGCCCTGTTGGGGGGAATACGGCGTAACTGAGCACCTTCAGCATCAGAGTGGGAAAACTGAGAAGCACCAGCCGCACTCAGAGGAGGGTGGGGCTGAGGGACGCCCTCGACTAACACCCGTTAGCGAGTTTACAGGTAAATGTACCCGCCACCACCTGCCACCGCCATCTCCATGTTTGCGTGATTGAACCCCGTTGCTAATGCGACCAGCTAACTCGCCGCTAGCTCGAAGCTAACCCAACATTAGCCTGCCACTAGCCCCCCTCCCTTTTTTTTTTAGCATTTACATTTGGCAAACAAACGCTGACAGCACCAGTGTCTGCGCTATCTGGCATTCTAGTTGATAGCCGCATTGTTGCCGACATCGTAACGGACTGTGCTGTCGTGCTTGTTTTTAGCCTCAGTTAAAGCGTGTAGGCCCGCTGCAATGAAGCAGAATCCGGCTCGGCGCTGGAGCTGCAGGTGACGTTAATGCTGCTCGTCGCGGATTCACTTGACAGATCGGGACCCAACATTTCAGATGCATCGTTTTGGCTATTGTAGTGCATTTCGTGCAACGTCTATATTTATTAATATTTATATATATCTTGGCATGTAAAAGAGAATACAATTCACCGGTTTGATGAAGTAGTGCCCGAGTCGGTGGCCAGAGGGATATTGCTCTATATAAATTGGCAAACACAGAGAGAGCAACCCAACACGTCTCCAGTGCAGACAAAAGATGTCAAGAGGAAAACCGCATTGCAGAAACCAGCGTCGTATTTCCTAGTTTTGTCAAGACTATATCATATTTGATGAATATGTGGTTCATCCAGACTCCAGAGGGCCCCTGTCGCCTCTGTAGGTGATCATGTGCTTTTTTTATTGTGCTGTCAGTTGAGTTGTGGTCAAAGCTTTACGTTCAACATGATACCTGGGGATGTATAAAATGGTGAGGGCCATATAGTGAGACAATGGCAGATGATTATTTGACCCTTGTACCCACACTGATGATGCAAAATGACTTTTTTCCCCTTTTTATATTGTTCTTTACAAAAGGAATCAGGTGATCCAACTTTCTTTCTCCTGCAGCTGTGGGAAGACAGGATGGATTTAAATAGGCAGAGCAAAGGGGCATGAACACAGTATCAAGTGTTAACTGTAGTGACACTTACAGTATATAACCTGTGGCTGTAATCTAGTTAGTCGGCACCTAATCCCCAGTAATATACAGTTAAATGTTTGTTTTCATTTATTCAGATGTCAAATGTACAGACTGTCAAAAAAACTTGTGTTTGTGAAAGTTTCTGAGAAGTTGTGAGACCTGTCTGGAGCCAGTCATTATGTAAATATTGTGTGCTTTGCTTGAGGCCTGGCACCATTTCCATTTTCTCCACTGTCCTGCTGTTTCTTTTTGTTGTGCTTAACTCTGTCATGGACAGGCCATGAATAATTTCCTATTAATCTGCATACAAGTAAGACGTGGTGGGAGGGGTAATCACATGACCCAGTCCTGGAATCTGCCGTGGACTTTTTTTTACAGTCATCCCGGTGCCCTCAGCCCAGTAATGTGATAATAAAAAATCTGCACAGCCCTCTGGTAAAGATCCCGCTGTGCACTGTTTGCTGCTAACACCGATCACTGAAATCAGTATCTGCCGATCCGATAATACCGATCACCGATCACGGTGTCGATTGACGCATTCTATTTATTGTGTAGCATTATTGCCTAGGACTATGAGGAAATACATATATAAAGCACCTCAAACATTAAAGAAATTACAGATTTCTTTAAACATTTAGGACTTTTACTTTGAAAAATGTCCTAATTGATACATTAAAATAGTTTGATTGCTATTGTAGGGGATTTCAGATATGTATGGAACACATCTGCATCATTCATGTCTTGGAACTCTTGGGGAAATCTATTTACAGGACTTTTTTTAACATACAAAAGTCTGACTTATTTTTATAAACTCTTCCTTGGTACAGTAAAAATGTTTTAATGTTAGCATAATTTAAGCTAAATCTCAGAAAAGATCTATAAAGATACAAAATCAGTTCATTGTTTACTTTTATATGTTCGTGTATGATTTGTCGACATCTTATTTTGAAAAACGGATGTTGTTTCACGTGGTTCTTCTGCACTGGCGATTGAAACGTCTCTGATAGTTTTTCTCGCAGATGTTACGTCATCTGATCGGCCGTTTTGAGAACGCCGATCAAAACCGATAATGGGAATATCGGTCGATATGGATCGGCGCCGATCAGATCGGTGCATCCCTAGTATTCATTATGCAGCACCATGAATGAGTGTTTGAAAAAACACTTGGCTCTTGACTGTTCCTTGCACCTTTGTTTCTACAGCACAGGATTCAATTATTGAGACCCCAACACTGGCTAATCTTTACGGATCCTCGTCCGGTGCTGTGTCACCTGAAAGTCGCTCGCATTTGTGTCCCGACCTCTCTGAACAACAGGCAATCGTCCCCTCGGTTAATGGTGGTTTCCATCATTTGGTGATGTCTGGCTGTCCCGAGCTTCAGTCGCACACTGAAATGGAGAGGAAGAAAAACAGGAGTGTGATTTTTTTTTTTTTTTCCCGGATCCTGCCAGAGTGCTGACACAGGTTCCCCCTGTCACAGTGCAGCCGCCAGCAGATTACTGCAGTGAGGATAGCAGAGGCAGTTATGCCCCCAGTTTGCTCTGTTCTGGCCTGTCCACTCGTTTGTCTTTGATGCCTTCATCAATTTATTTGTTGTTGAAAACATCTGGCACAGAAATCTTAACCATCCCACTAATGCTCTGTGGTTTGTTTCTGGTTGGAAAAGGCAACTCTTTGTGTTTAGTGACACCAATAAGGATCCTCCTTCATCTATTGTCCAGGTTTGAGAGCATCTCGCTGTGGGAAAGTTACATTGCAAAACACTGAAACATGGCCTAAACTCTGTTTATCTAAAGCAATCAATAGGCCCAGCTGGCTTTGCGCCAGACTTCATTGACACACACTCAGCTGCTGCACTGTTCCGTGGCTCTGATATAAGACGAGAATGAAAGACCTTTGCCTCCTCTTTGTTTTGCTGAGTCGGCTGTATCCCGGTGGATCCCTCGGTATGCCGCTCATCAGAGTGACCCTGTGAAAAAACGAAAACACGAAGGAGAGCCAGCGTGTGGCTGTCGGAGCGGTTTGTAACCAATTAAAAGAAGTCATGTGCCACCAGCTGCACTCAGGACGCCGATGAAGAAGCGGCGAGACGTGGACGGAGAGGACGGCTCGTTGGATAATCACCGTTTACTCGGCATTGCTTCTGAAGCCGAGGGAGCGTCTGGCGGGAGTCTCTCCCTCCAGACTGCAAAATGTTGAACAACCGTGTGAAGCGTGTGCTGCAGTACATGGGAATGTGCGATACCTAAACTTGATGTAGTAATTACCCGTGAAGGTGCAGGCTCCTATAGAACCGAGACATGAAGAGCTTTTGGTTATCATCCTTCCCTTCTGTTGTGGAGTTAAAAATATAACACGTGATCCAAAGCAGTGTTCAAAGCGCTTACTTTGTGATGTTCGTCATAGTAACTTTTGCTCTGTTTTGTAGGTCCTGTGAAAAGATGAACGTCATCAAAGAAAACAAAGACATGGCCTGTTTCTACACCACCAAACACTCCTGGAGGGGAAAGTAAGGCCCACAACCTTTTTTTATTTAACCCCACCGCTGATCGGATTTCAGAGCTGGCTGTATTGTTTACTCCACATCTTCTTTTCTATTGGTTTACAAGGCAGCAGCTAACTAAACGCTTCCCTTTGTCACCTTGTAAAGACAGTTTGGGAAAATCCTGAACTCCTGACTCAGTACTTCCATTGTGTTGACTTCCTTATCAGAGCCAAGCCTGCAGACACCTGTCAGCAGTCACTGATCATTACTAGTGACGTCGAGATGTCTTATGACATTTAACCCGAAGACACAGATGATGGCAGCCAACACTCGTCTTTAGCGAGATACTGGACATGTACTGACATTCAATTAGTGTACGGATACAAAATATATATATATATTAAATATTATATATTATTATACTAATATAATATATTATTAGAATTATTATTATCTTATATAATATATTATTATTATAATATATATATTATAATAATATATCATAAATAGAGATAGATTAATTGATGGAGTACATTACAGGACAATAAGGCCAACAAACTGTGCATACGCTGTGAATATGTCCGGATGGCCCAATGTCCTCGCTCATCTCAGTGCATAGAGTTTCTACTTTCATGTTAAAGATTATAGCTAAATTACACCCTGAAGCCAATATAGGCCTAAAACAAGATGAGACTTGACATGGATACTAGGTGGCCCTGAAAGCGAAAGGATTTACAAGTTTGAGCCAGAGGGATCACGTTACCGATGCCTGCTTTCTAAATGTCTTTGTGCCATTACGGCCGGCCGTTGACTCTGGTAACCTAAGCAGGGCTGCGGAGCAGTTCGCCTTCATCAGAGCTTCATCCCGCTAATGCGTCCCGAAGTGTCCGTCGGAGACGAGAGCCGATGTATGTGTGGTGGACAGCGTAGGCCGACATCCCATCCTGAATGTTGGTCGACACATGTCAGCTGACCTGGGTCCAGCTCCGGTGAACAGGCATTGCTATCAGGCATGTCACAATTTATCGATATTAACATTTGATGGTCATCTCTCCGAAGAGAGAGATTAAAATTAGAGACAGAAATACAATGCAAGAGGGAGAGAGACATAAAACCCAAACTGTATTTAGTGCGTAATGTTGTTCTTGGATTGTTCCCATGAAGCTTGACTACAGTTGCAGACATCAGTGTTCCATTACTGACTACCGGAGATTACATTTTGACAGCATGTTCGTGTGATTTCCAAGGAAATTCAAAGAGTTTTCTGCCTGTCTTCTGTATGAAAAGGGCAACATTTACACAGAGCTTGAAGAGGCCAACAGAAAGGGAAAGTGTCAAGTCAGCAGATCCTCCTTCAATTGGCTTCACGCTCACCTCAGATATTGTGGGCATGGCAGATAAAATGACGAGTGCCTTTTTAACCCTTTTGGATCACATCCCCAGTCGTACTGTGCACCAATATATGCACAATCTCTTACAAAAACAAACAAATTATCTTTCTTTTCTTTTTATGAATCTGGCTTATGTAAGACAGCAGCGACAATGATCATGCCCATTGTCTTTAAGTAGGCACATTTATTATTTTTATGATAAAAAGTGAACTTGTGTTTCGCCAGTTCCATTTTTTTCATCTGAATGCAGAAGGAAATTTTACAATACAGCATTTTGTTTCCAGGAATGTTGCAACAGACACCAAGTCTGTAATACTGCAGATATAGAAGTATTGCAACACTTCCATCAGTGGGCCGTGTGCTCAATCCTCATCATAGCGCCTCATTCGACGCTGAATAGAGATTTAACAGACCTTTAATTTCAATTTTTTAAAAAATGTTGATTGCCGATTTAAACATAAAAACGTACAGTAGCAATCAAACTGCATAAAAGCTGCAAAAAATGAGGCGTCAGCTTGAAATCATGAGTTTAAATGATTTAATTGGATGATATGGCAGATTGGTCAGCAGACGGGGGGGGATGTAGTTCATCAGTTCTGCAGGGAGTTGAAGGGGAATTAAAGAATCCCTGATGATACGATGTTGCTTCGTAGTCTGCTGTCATGTATGTGCCCAAAACACGCGTTTCTTCGCCTTCCAGTGAGTTAACATCACTCGATGTCTGAGAGACCCTCCGGTCTTCTCTGATACTTTACGACAATAATTACAACGACAACAGCTCTTGGTTGAGTGCAGCAGCTTCCTCTCTCTCTCTCTGTCTCTCTCTCTGTCTCTCTCTCTCTGTCTCTCTCTCTGTCTCTGTCTCTCTCTCTCTCTGTCTCTGTCTCTCTTTGTCTCTCTCTGTTTCTCTCTCTCTCTTTGTCTCTCTCTCTGTCTCTCTCTCTCTGTCTCTCTTTGTCTCTCTCTCTGTCTCTGTCTGTCTCTCTCTGTCTGTTTCTCTCTGTCTCTCTCTATCTGTCTCTCTCTCTCTCTGTGTCTCTCTCTCTCTCTCTGTGCTCACGATCATGGTCAGTTAAAGTCTTGTGACTCCAGCTTTTAGAGATTTAGATTAGTCTCCTCAGGAAGGGCAAGTTCACGGTTTTTGAGACACATTTATTGTCCCAGAGTTTTCTGTCGTTTCAAGCACAGCAGCTCTTCCTCCTCTTCGTCAGAGCAGGAAAATGCAAATCAGAAATCTCATTTGAATCTTCCTCGAATGCCTTTAATCTTCCGACAATAAGGAAGCTGCAGATCCTTCTGTTTTCACCAGCAGGTTACACACCACTATATAGGTGTTCCCCATGTATTTTAATCCATATATGATGATATATGGATTTTAATACATGTTCATATATTACCTATCTGAGCATCACATTTAGCTCAGTTTCCAAAACTCTTTAATTCTCTGAGATCGAGTGTTTGTTGAGTCTTGTTCAGGCAATTATGTTGTTTCGTCCAAGCTTGTTATGTCGTCAAATGAATCTTCAGCTCAGTCTTTGTTTAAAGAGGAGAGGCCGTTGTTAGTCAAACGCCGGACGTTGCTTAACGTGACGCATGATGAAATCCCTGAAAGTGGAAGGAAAAGCTTTGGAAGACGATGTGTACAGTACAGCTGAATGAAGAGGAACTAATCACAAACTATATATGTGGTGAAAACTTATGTGATGCTGGATTAGAGTTCCCTTTTCTCCTCCAGTGGGAAAGCCACTGTTTAAAAAAAGAGTTGGCACAAATCACACATCCATTACATCACTATTAACTTTACGACTACTGCTTTATTTCTATCAAACAAACTAAAGGGTCGAGGCCGACACGGTGCTGCCAAACAC
The DNA here is from genome assembly GCF_029220125.1 of Pseudoliparis swirei. Classification (NCBI taxonomy): domain Eukaryota; kingdom Metazoa; phylum Chordata; class Actinopteri; order Perciformes; family Liparidae; genus Pseudoliparis; species Pseudoliparis swirei. The sequence goes on from NC_079403.1 coordinate 6,786,178, forward strand.
AAAGTAGTGTCAAGTCTCTCCTCGGTTGATTTTCATATCTTTGTACGAATGGAAATCTGAACCGCGGCAGCAGCAAGCGTTGCCCAATAATGAGCCGAAATGTCAAGTGTACCTGATGTGTTGTAGCTGAAGCGGAAAGAATCTCCTCATGGTATAATAAATGTACTTATTCACTTTACTCTCATCCCACCTTCCTCCATGCAGCCTTTATTTCATTTCAGCTGGGGAATTTGGACACAGCGCCTCCTCCTGTTCTTATCACTGCATCCATTATGTAGCCGGCTAGAGAGCCACTTAGCGTATTTCTTCATATTCTACAATTGGCAATCAGTCTTTCTCGTTATCTTTCAAAGGAATGCTGCTCGTGATCATCTTCATGAGGTTTCGCCTGCTCTCATGTCCAATGTCGAACCCTGCGTCCATTAAATCTTAAAAACGAGAGTATTGAAATGCTCTGGTAAGCCCCACTGAACTTATACTAGAAGTGACTCCTTCATACACGAAGCTGTTGACAAACTGATCACAATTATGGAAAAATTTGCACATGGCTTTGTTTTCCAGTATTTTATGATGAGACATGAAATAGACAAACACACGCTTATCGGGGAGGGCTGGATATTGTTTTTGTGCAGTTGTTTTTGTAAGAAATAGATGATAAACAGATGGAACTGAAACAAAAGTCGACAAACGAAGCTCTGCCGCAGATTAATATGAGAGCGGTGTAGTCGTTCCCAGCGAGAATATAATGCAGGAGGGGTAAATCAGTCCACAGAGAATGAATAATTAACTAACTTTGCGCTGATACCCAGTTGAACCAGCCACTTAGCACCAAGGTCAAGCCGCGTAGAGACGGCACTCCCGAGAGCGGGACGGAGAGTCTCAGACTTTGTGTCCCGAGATCACAGGAAACCCAGAATAGTGAACAAGGAAAACTCGGTGTGCCGTACGGAATAATGTATTTGAACCAGCTTTCTAGCGGGAGCAAAACGGACGTGACATTTGTATAACTGTGAAAAGGGAAGGCCTCAGGCCGCTGCCTGACCCGTCTGTTTATGTTAGTCATGTCCTCAAGCCTGAACGCATTATGCAGAAGTAACCTCTCAATTTGACCACACAGCGATCAAGCGCACAAACGTCAGTCAGCGTAACGTGCAGAAAGATTGGCACAAAAGTGAATTTCACACTTCCTTCCCTCCTACCGTGTGAGAAAGCCTCGGGTGAATAAGTGCGAGTTGTTTTCAGAGTCAGAGATTGACTCATTAACAAACTGCAAACGTACGTTAAGTTGCAACCTTTTTCATTCGAGAGTCACTCGAGGGACAGAGTGGTAAATACAGGCAACGCATAGCGAAGCCCTTCCTCACGGGACGTGGGTAAATATTCATAACTCCCAGCTGCATTGCTTCAGTCTGGCATGTCGACACTGAATGGTGAGAACTAAGGCTGCATGTTAATGAGGTTCAGATAACTGTCTGGCTATCGCAGCGTCTCATAATTCTTTTGCCCCCGTCTGCCTTCTTAGGTCCACCGTTACCTCACGTTTCTGTAAACTGGCTTAGTTAATCTGTAATATGGAGGATAGCGTAAGTTAACTGAACCCCGGGGGTGTCACCTGTCCGGCACTCATCATCAGCTTCCACAGGGCTACAAATGGAGCGCTCCCTCTCGCGCCATGCCGCAGCTTTATCGACATGATGAGATGTGTGTATTATATTTGAGCTAACTGGGCGTGTTCGCCTCGCTTCAGCTCACCTGTCTGAAAAATACCGCCACACATTCAGCCACTTCCCCACATCTCATGTTGGGTGACGGCTGCAGGTGATGCAGTCGTGGTTGCGTCGGCCGTGTTTGTGACTCATCCCATCTCTGTGTTTCCAGGTACAAGCGAGTCTTCTCGGTGGGGACGCACGGCATCACCACTTACAACCCCACCACGCTAGAAGTAACCAATCAGGTCAGTGTGCATGCCGTCGCACAGGAACGTGTGGGACGTGCTGTTCTCAGTGACATGTGACTATTGAAAATCCATTTGAAGCACATTGCTCTTCTGCTAAAAGCTGAAACGGCGTATTTTTTGCACAAATACACACAAATACACGCCCTGAGTAGAGCGTGAAACATGTCCTCATCAATACCCATCGAGCATGAAACCGTCAAGAAGATGTCTAAACGGGAATTAGCTTGTTGGTTGTTTTAAATAAATAACTATATTAAGCGTAGGTAACACTGTTTTAAGTCCCCCTGTTTAGCTTCTTTTTATTGTATTTATTTATTTAGCTGTTCTTTTTAAGCAGTATATAAATATTTTATAAATTGTTTATTCCACACTATAATGTATGTAGTTGTGAAAGGCAATTGTAAGTGTGTATTAATTATGTATCAGCATTTACAATTGTCACCAATTCTACATTATTTTAAAAAAAATACATATTTATAACTGTTTTCCTATATTATCATTCTTTATATATTTATTCACCAGCCTCCACAGGAGGAATTACATTTGTTAAAGAATGAATAATTCGAGCTTACAGTATGTAGTAAATAGATGATGTGTAATAAACCATTTACGGGGTGTTTGTATACTGCTTCTAAATGCTAAAAGACTTAAAGTAGCATGAGTTCTTATTTCATGTTAAACTGCTTGTGTGTGTGTGTGTGACTCTAACGGTGTGTTTATCTCTGCCCACGGTACCAGTGGCCTTATGGGGACATCTGTGGTATCGGCCCGGTGGGAAAAGGTCAGGGAACAGAGTTCAACCTCACATTCCGCAAAGGCAGCGGCAAGAAGTCCGAAACGCTCAAGTTCTCCACGGAGCACCGGACTGAGCTGCTCACCGAAGCTCTGGTGAGGACCAACCAACCCAGAACGGTCTTCTCGCATCATAACTGCACGTTTTGCTGTGTTGTCCTTAATAATAAATCTCAGCAAAGCCACTTAATGATTTGTGGATGCAGTGCTTGCAAATCACCGACCCTTCGACTCACTGTAGGTGTTTATCACAAGCGTGAACTGGTAGATGGTTTTGTTGATGCTGAGGTGTTTTGAAACGAGGAAGAGGAGGAGGAGGTGGTGGTTCCCCGTGGAACTCATTACCTCTATTTGTTATTCTGCAATAAAGATAACGCATCACAAGTTTTCCAAAAGGCAAGATTTAAAAGCAAGTAAGTTGACTATAAAATGTAAAACTTTCTTTTGTTTTTCTTATTCCCAGAGATTCAGAACAGATTTTTCAGAGGGAAAAATAACTGGCAGAGTAAGTACTGAAATCTATACGGAGGAACATATTTAATTTGAGTATCTGTTTTCCACTGTGGTGACACCCGAATGAATGCCTTTCAACGCGTGTGCTCGCAGCGCTACAACTGCTACAAGCACCACTGGAGTGACACGCGGAAGCCGGTGAGTCTAGAGGTGACGCCGGGCGGCATCGACCAGATCGACCCGCACACCAATCGGGTGGTGTGTTCCTACGACTACCGCAACGTCGAGGGATTCGTGGAGGTCTCCGATTACCAGGGCGGCTTCTGCATCCTGTATGGGGGCTTCAGCAGGCTGGTATGCACTCAGAGAGTTTGTGTGTGTGTGTGTGTGTGTACGCTTCAGTGTGTCTATTGTGTTCCTAGGCTCTAGAAGAACCTGAAGTCATGGTTTGTGGAAGATTAATGGGCATGGAGAAGTCATGGAAATGTGCTTCAATAATAACTGTATAATAGAGTACATGAGGTTCATTTAAGATTGACTTGGAACAATCTACAATGGTTCAACAATACTTTAACGGAAATCTTAAGATTCAAGATCAGACCCAGCCAGGTCCAATGGACCCGATGAGACGTGACGTCACAAGGACTCCGGGGAGGAAGCAGAGTTAGTAATGTGTGATGGAGAGATGAACATTCATCCGTACGTAGAGAGAAGAGGAGACGGGTGCTCCATGTATCCTAAGATGTCCCTCTGCAGCCTATAAGCCTAAGATCACACATTCAGGGTTCATACACACTTTTACCAGGACTTTTCCATAACTTTGAGGCATATTTTTATGACCATCTCTTCTCTGGGAAATGTGTCTATGCATGAAGAATAGTCCGACGTTACTCCACACTTTCAGTGGCGTTACTGATCCGGCCGTCTTCTCCCTCTCACTCCGCCGTTGCCCTTTCTCTCAGCATCTGTTTGCCTCGGAGAACCGGGACGACATCATCCGCAGCGCCATAGAGCACGCCGGGAACTTCATCGGCATCACGCTACGACTGCGGAAGGAGGCGTTGACCTTTGACGACTTCGTGACGGACCGGTTGGGGAAGTACAGCTCGGACGACAGCATCACCTCGCTGGCCGAGTTCGTGGTGCAGAAGATCACCCCTCGACACCCGGTGAGGGCCGCTTCCCCCTGTTCGCCTCGCTGTGCTGTGCGGGAGGGGTTCTCAACACGAGGCCCAGGGACCCACCAGGACTCCCGTAACAGATTGTTGGGTCTTCTTGAAACACGAGCAGCAGTTTCATTTGACTCATTTCATTTTATTGACGGCCATCAGCACGTCATTTAGAAGCTCTTAATATTGTAAATTGATACAAATGTAAGTATTACGTGTTTTAAAAACAGTTATTGGAAAGTGTTGAGCTTTGCACAATACAATTCTGCATGTCTATATATCTGTGATATTTTTGATGAACTTGATGGCAATTGTAATTTTTTCATTTGCAAGCAAATCTCAAAGTATTGACCTACTTTTGCTCTCAGTTGTCTTTATTAACACTTTCTACAATATATAAAATAAGATACGAATAAACTTTATTTAGCCAGAGGGAAATTGTTGTACAGCAGTTGCAATGCATATTGTTAAGCGTGTAAATAAAGGAGTGCAAACATATCATCTATTTAGTGCCCTGAATGACCCGTCTCTCTCCTTAGGAGCCCGTGAAGCGTATTCTGGCCCTGACGGAGACTTGTCTGGTGGAGCGAGACCCGGCTTCGTACAACATCGTCACCATCAAACCCTTCGGAGAGGTGAGCACCGAGAAACTACAGCGGCACCGAGTCATCGCAACCTCAAAGCTGAGATGCTTACACCCACAACCACGTAGTTCTGTCTAGTGGTGCTCCTGTGAAGATAGCTGTCGATTGTCTTGTTTCATCGAGTATGAACTTCATCACTGCAAGTTAGCAGCTTGGATGGAAACACCCGAGTCTGTGTGCTTTCCCTTTTTTCCCCTCACTCTCATCCTCTCGCATCGTCTCCCCGCAGGTTTTTGCTCTCATCTGTGACGTGGACAACCCTCAGGTGTTTACGGTTGAATTCATTCGAGGTCAGATCAGAAAGTTTTCCTCCACAGAAAGGTACACATCCACCCATCTTTGTGTTTCCATTCCAGGCCCTGTGGCTTTATTAAACGTGCTCATTTGCCTTTTTTTCCCCCTCGTGATAACCACATTTTTACGACATGAGTAATTTGCCTGTGTGCACGAGTCTGCTGCACTCTCCGGTGACTGTGCGCTTCTGTGTTGCTTTGAGCCGAGTGTCGCTCTGTGCGTCTGTAGGGACTCTTTGTTAGCCAGCCTACTCGATGGAGTCCGCGCATCAGGCAACAGGGACGTGTGCGTCAAAATGGCGCCCACGCAGCGAGGGCAAAGGTGGGGCCTGCTGAGCATGCCCGTGGACGAGGAGGTGGAGAGTTTGCATCTCAAGTTCCTGGCGGCGCCTCCAAGTGAGTCCAAGCACCTCGTCTCATGAGATTCATCAACTTGAATGGCCACCATAAGGTCAAAGCTTCCAATGTCTTTGGTTGGTGTTCTCTCGTTTAATGGTTCCCTTCCTCGTCCCTTTGCTTAAGATGGAAACTTTGCAGATGCAGTGTTCAGATTCAACGCCAACATCTCCTACAGTGGAGTGCTGCATGCAGTCACCCAAGATGTGAGCGTGTTCAATCCATGTGTTTTTTATGTCAGTCGACCAGAGCAGAAGTCATGCTAATTTCCCCGTCTTTACCTCTCTCTCTCTCTCTCTCTTCTCTTCAGGGTCTTTTCTCCGAGAACAAAGAGAAGCTCATCAACAACGCCATCCTGGCTCTCTTATCCCAGGAGGCCGAGCTGCCGACTCTTAACACGGAGCTGGAGAGCCATTTCCAGGCCATTCGACGCCTGGTGGCCTCCAAGGCCGGCTTCCAGGCCTTTACCCAGCTGCCCAAGTAAGAATTCAACCGTCATGCCCCTGTGTCCTCCTGCTTTTATTTCTTTGAAGTGTACTTTCTGTTGAGCTGCTGGTAACAGGCATGCTCTGTCATTTCAAGGTCTGGTCAAGGGTCTGGAGTCACAGATGCAACGTAAATATGAATCCATACATCTCAGTCTGCCCTTTTGCCTGTCTCTGTTTCTTATCCCTCTTTACTCTTTTCCAAAGTCTCTCTTTGCCGTCTATCGACCAGCCTTCTCCTCTTTTATCTCGGTTCTGCTTTCATCTCAGGCGTTTTAGACAGGCACTTCAGAAGGGTGGTTATGTCACTTAACCGTGTTCAGTCAAGCCGTCTGCCTCGATTCCTCTCGACCTTTTCCCCCCCTCTCTGCTTTGCCCATTTTTATCCTTTTATATTCCTACACATCACAAGCTTTGAGAACCCCACAGTCTTTTCGGGTCACTGAGATGTATGAGAGGAACTGTATTTACTGTTTATTATTTGTTCCTGCGAAGCTAATGAGAATTGGTTTTCCTGGATGATTCATTGCCAGAGTAGCTTGGTGTTCCCCTCAGACCACGACACAAGACACGGACCACTATAAAGACATAAATGGTTTATTTTTGCTTTCAGGGAAACTTATTTGATATGGTAACTTAGTAGTTCAGTGCAGGAGACGGTGTGACACCCTTTTGAGCAAAAGAAGCAACAAGCCGCTTTGGAAGCAATTTCATTCTTTGTGTACCTATTTCAAATAACACATTATTTGTATTTTTTACATTATGTTGCTTATAATCCTCTACGTTTTTACGGCACGGTCATTTCAGTGGCGTTGATAATTCTGTGAATGTTTGTGTGTTCTAGGTTCAGGGAAAAGTTGGGAGTAAAGACCGTGAAAGCTTTAAAACGGAACAACAACAGTGTGACGCATGCTGCTGTAGACATGCTCTGTGCACTTATGTGTGTAAGTATGTCCCCCAAACATCTGGGCGTCGGCCAACTGCAAACAAATGCATCAATCGGATGAAACTCGGGTGTCTCTTTTATCTTGCCGTTTCTTTGCAGCCGATGCACGATGACTACGACCTGCGGCAGGAGCAGCTGAACAAGGCCTCGCTGCTGTCTTCAAAGAAGTTCCTGGAAAACCTGCTCGAAAAATTCATCACCAACGTGGTACGTTTGTTTTTTTATTGTCGGCAAACTGGGCGTAGAAGTTTATGTTTGGAAAGAGACGTGCGTTTCCTAAATCTAGGCGCTTATTCCCTCTTTTCTTTTTCTTTACAGAACCATGGAACAGGAGCTCTGGTCATCAGCGCCTTACTAGACTTCTTAACCTTTGCCCTCTGCGCCCCCTACAGTGAAACCACAGAGGGCCAGCAGTTTGACATGCTGCTGGAGATGGTCGCCTCTGATGGACGCACCTTGTTTAAACTCTTCCAGGTAGTTGAGCCATGTGAATAGAACGCTCCTCCCTAATTATGATGTGAATTCAGGAGATGCTCGTGTGTTGACTTATGCTGTCCTTCTCCTTAGCATCCCTCAATGGCAATAGTGAAGGGGGCCGGCTTGGTGATGAAGGCCATTATTGAGGTAATCCTTTATGTGGGTTGTGTTGTTTACGGTGTTGATAATTTCACGATGTTTGGAATGTAATTAAGCCTCATGACGATTACCAACCTGTGTTTGTTTAAATGAAGGAGGGAGACAAGGAAATAGCCACCAAGATGCAGGACCTGGCTTTAAGTGAAGGGGCTCTTCCCCGGCATCTGCACACGTCTTTGTTCACCATCAGCTCTGACCAGCGGATGCTTACCAACAGGTCCAACCACAATAAATCCACACACTCACACACAATGATTTGGATTTGTTGGTACCAGCAGCTAGTTAATGCTTTCTATTTAAGTAAGAAAAACACTCGTATGTCATGGCAGACAGATGAAGTTTCTACAGTGGATACACGGGGAAGATGAGTCCTCTAACAAAACAACTTGCACAATTTCTCAGGCAGCTGAGTCGTCACCTGGTGGGACTCTGGACGGCGGAAAATGCTGTTGCCATGAACCTCCTGAAAAGGATCCTGGTAAGTCTACAAATTAGCCCATTGCAGACTTTAAAAGGTTAGACAGAAGCCATCAGTATCATATGACGCAGGCAAAGGGCTCCAGGATGGAGGCCAGAGCTTTTCTCTGGCAGCGGGCACCCCCGTTTACGTCTGAACCCATTTCCTGTCCTGTCCCGCTCTCAGCCAACCGGCCTGCTGGCTTACCTGGACAGTCCTGACCCAGTCCCGGAGAAAGATATGGATCGAATGCACATCCGCGACAACTTGAAGCTGGCCCAGGTATCTGCAGCCGCACCGCGTCACGTCTTATCTTTTTGTGCAAAGTGAACAAACCGCTCGTTCAGAAAGTATTCGCAGTCTATAATGGTTGTTTTTGTATTTGCTCCCCACAGGACCAGCTCAATCGAAACAAGGTGCCCGAGTGGCAGCGGATCGCCGGCAAAGCGGCCAAAGAGGTGGAGAAGTTCGCCAAGGAGAAGGCCGATATAGTGTTGATACACTGGAGGGATAAAATGGGCATAGCACAGAAGGAGGTGAGGATATATTTATCTTTGTGAAGATGCTGAGTGGCTGATTTTCCCGTTAGCAATCAGGCAAGCTGCCGCTCCTGTTGCTGTCTGCTCGGGTGTCTCTAACTGTTGCATCCTCCTGCTGACGCTGAGCACTTCGGCAAAGTCAATAACGCACTTCTCAGCTGCTGCTGTTTATTTAGCGTGCGGCGCGGTGGCGGCTCTGACGCCGCCTGACTTTGGGGAACCGGGACGTGTCGAGAAACAGTCGCGTCTGCTTTTTCTGTGCTTCGCACCACCTCCTGTTCAAGCTGCTTGTGCACATTCTCACTCATGTTTAAATTGCAAAGACGGATGTTTTCCACTCCAGGCATGTCTGAACATGGCCGTGTTAAAAAGATCTCCTTCTTTTACACTGAATCAATGCCTCTTAACCCACTTGTCCTGGAAACCTCCCGGCTTCTTTTTCTTTTTCTACACTTTTGTCAAAATGGCTAATCAACGACATATTTTGATTGGCTTGCTTACACTGAACGTTTCCTAATGATCTTTTATTTTTACAGCACATGCTTCATTAATATTTGTTGTTGGCGGCGAGTGATCTTGGAAAATAAAAATATCAAGCAGATTAGTCGGCTAATAAATGAAGGATTTTATTGATGGATTTGTGTGTTTTATGATGTACTCTAGTGACGTTGACCCTTTTTGTTTCGATTTATCTGTTTGATCCGAGGAACAATAATCTATCTGTGTTGTACCCCCACCCACCCACCCACCCTCACCCTGTCCTGTGTGGTTTCTCTGCTGTCAAACAATGCAGCAGGACAGAAATAACCTGGTAAGTAGGACTGACCAATGGGATCCACGCTGTTTTCTTTCCATCTTCTTTCTCTTGACAAAAAAACCAAACATTCTTCCGTCTTCATGTGACACATTGGGTGTGTTTTTTATAATTCAGCCAGGCGATAAACTATTATCGACCAGAGATTGCCACATGCGTCTTCAAATAGATGCAGGAAGAGAAGAAGTCAATAATGCATTATACGGTAGACGGTAATAGATTTGATCCCGTCTCTTCTCGTCCTGCTGTCAACAGAGGAGGAACGTTCAGAGTTCCCGTTATGTTGTGTAATCCGTAAATAATAAGCACTTTCTGTTTGAAACTTGAGTGCAATTAACATAAATTAAGGATTATTTGCCGAGGCTCCTGTTTCGCCTCTGGAGCTCTTTTCTATCATTTTCAAATTTAATTTAGAAAAGTATTTGTTTACCTTGGAAATCAATTCATATGCTAACTAAGGCTCCAGTGTCAACATCCTCTAGAGAGGCCACAGATTCATGAGCACTATGATCGTAACTCTGTCTCGCCCAGCAAGAATTACAGAACACATCCAACTCTCGGATCCCACTTTGGTTTTGTGTTTCATGACCTTGTTTTCTACGTTGGATTAATAATAATAATGATGTTTTTTGTCCCTAATATCTGTCCGATGTCTTTCTCCATCCTCAAAAAACATTTGTTATTGTTTTTTCTCCTTACTGGTGCCATCTATTTCATTTCTGGTGTCCTTGTCCGTGAAGTAATGCTCACGTTGTTGCCATTTTCAACTTCACTACTCTCTTCATGCCATAAGCTGTGAATGAACAACAATATAATGCTGTTGATAATAATGACTGACCTGAAGCGACTCCTCAAAGTCTTTCATTTGTCTTTTGATTTCAGAACCCAAACCAAAAGCCCGTGATCTTAAGGAAGAGACGCCAGAGAATAAAGATTGAAGTCAACTGGGAGCTGTTCTACTACAGGTACACAATGGTCCCATGCGGAGCTCGAGCAATATTCTCGCTTTGATGACTCATTGTACCGCGCAGCATTCGGATGCCTATTGAATTGGGAGTGACTGCAGGTTTAATGATTAGCCTTTTGTGTCTTGGCTTGTCGACGTCCATGAAAACATTGTGCTGGTTAGGAGCTGCTGCGTTTCCTATGTTTTTAAGTGGCACCTGTCGAGGAGATGTTTGTGTCACGCATCAACCCTGAGTTGCTTTTGTTTTCTCAAGATTCCAGCTCGACCACGCTCGCTCCAACCTCATCTGGAACCTGCGGACGAGGGAGGAGCTGCGAGACGCTCTGGAGGGGGAGATGCGAGCCTTCAACGTGGACCGCGAGCTCGGCAGTGCCACCGTCATCTCCTGGAACCACCAGGAGTTTGAGGTTTGAGCTCAGCTGGACTATCAAGACTCTCATTTGATTTATAACCACCGATATCGGTGACGCACTGGAGTTTTAGCCCACACCAGGACACAGTTGTTTCTAAAAACGAATACACGTTTGCGTTCTTATTCGCAGGTGAAATACGAGTGCCTTTCAGATGAGATAAAGATTGGGGATTATTACCTGCGTCTGCTGCTCGAGGAGGATGAAAATGCCGAATCGAACGCCATCAAGAGATCGTAAGACTGCGTGCGAAACGAGAACCCGACCAGCCGCACAACTGTTTGAGCACAGTCTGAAAAGATGATCCATCCTTCTCCCTCTCGCCCTCTGCTCGTAGGTACGAGTTCTTCAATGAACTCTACCATCGCTTTCTGCTTACACCCAAAGTCACCATGAAGTGCCTGTGCCTGCAGGCGCTTGCTATAGTCTATGGGAAGTGCTACGAGGAGATTGGCCCTTTCACAGACACTAAATACATTGTGGGCATGCTGGACCGAGTGAGTACACACTCTTACTGCAGGATCTCGTGTATATAGTGTTTATGTAATGCACTGGAGGTGTTTTATCCCTCTTAATTCATCCTAAAAGCCCAAATACTCTAATGTGGTTACAGTGTACAGACAAACTGGAAAGAGACAGACTCATCGTCTTCCTCAACAAGCTCATCCTCAACAAGGTAAGCCACTGACAGCAGCAGTGCCTCTTAGAATTTTCTGTTTAATTTAAACAATTTTTTTCTGTCTTGAGTGATGATTCATTTTCTGTTCTTTAGAAAAATGTGAAGGAGGTGATGGACTCGAATGGGGTGCGTATATTGGTGGATCTGCTCACCATGGCCCATCTGCATACCAGCAGAGCTACTGTGCCCCTACAGGTAAAACCATGGCTATTCACCTTATACGATGTGAACAATGATGTGTCTATTGATTTGATCTAATCGCACACGACGCTAGATGTTGCAGTCTTGTGCGGCCCATAGATGAGATTTAATCCTGTGCTGACCCTGGTGGGAACATTGTAATGATCTGTCCCGAGCGTCACACTGAGGGTCGTCTCTGTTTCCACAGAGCAACGTGCTGGAGGCCTCACCGGACATGAAGAGGGAGAGCGAGAAGGAGTGGTACTTTGGTAACGCAGACAAGGAGAGAAGAGGACCTTTCAGTTTTGAGGAGGTATGTGATGCTCTTAAAATGTCAAACACCGGCTGAGAATGCACAATAAGGTTATACGATGTGTGTGAGTGGGAACTAACTCATAGCTGATAGAACATCCTTCATGGTCCATCTTTCTTCCAGGTTTTTGTTTTGTTTTTGTATAATATTAGATTTTGTCATTTAATTTAATTTAATATTTTTTAAGTGATTTACTATAATCTATTTTTGGTTATTTAGTATATATTTACATAAAATTATTTCTATATTTCGATTATCTTTCTTCCACAGCTATATATATATGCTTTATAAATGTACTGTATTTTACATAACTATGCAACACTTTTTAATTTTCAATCATTTGAATATAATAAATACATGTCTAATATTGTTTTGATAATTTTCTTGAGAAATAAAAGTCAAGCTCTGCAATTTCTCAAATTTTCACTTTAATATCAATTTAAGAACAGAAAAGTAATATCTGTAAGAACAGCTTATCAAAGTTTAGTAAGTCAAGAATAAGAATGACCTCATGTAATATATTGCTGATTAATCTAAGAACAAAATATTGTATTCTTATTTTGTTTCTATTATATCTATGTAATGGAGTAAAATGTCCCAGTTAATGTAATTTGATGTTATCTAGAGTAGACATCTTGAGAGAGCATTCCATTCTCACAGTTGTTGTTGTAGTTTTTACTTTATTCTCCTCTAATTTCTGTAGTTTATCTTCTTTTTTAAAACTTTTCTTGCAGCAGCCACCACTACTTAACCTTTAATATTACATTTTTGCTTTTCCTTCTCCAGATGCAGGAGTTTTGGAACACCGGCGTCCTGACAGCGAAGACGCGCTGCTGGGCTCAGGGGATGGACGGCTGGCGCCCCCTGCAGGCCATCCCACAGCTAAAATGGTGCCTCCTGGCCACTGGACAGGCCGTGATGAACGAGACTGACCTGGCAACACTGATCCTCAACATGTTTATCACCATGTGCTCCTACTACCCCAGCAGGTGGGTAGAGCAGAACATAACTCCCCCCTTTTTTTTATATATATATATATTTAACAAGGTCTCATGATATTATTCCATAAAGGAATGAAGTGTGTGTGATGATCTTTGGTTGAAACTGTTGTTTCTGTACTCAGGGATGCAGATAATGCCATCATCCGTCCTTTACCTAAAATCAAGAGGATGATCAGTGACAACGCTTGCCTCCCCCACATTGTTCAGGTATCAAAACAATCTGAATCAGATACATGTATTTGTTGTCTACACAACAGTGTCATGTCCACTTTGGTGAATTCTTTCTCTCCTCCAGCTGCTGTTGACCTTTGACCCCATCCTGGTGGAAAAGGTGGCGAATGTCCTGTACCTGGTGATTCAGGACAACCCTAATCTGCAGCGCCTCTATTTAACTGGGATCTTCTTCTTCATCATGATGTACACGGGCTCCAACGTGCTTCCTGTCGCAAGGTGGAGACACACAGACGAGCGTTGTGTGCCAGCATGACGTCGTTATCCCCAGACATTCAAGTCCCATGAAACGGAAGATAGAGGGTCTTTAGCTTCTGCCCTCAGTATTCCCCAGTGACATGAATATTTAAGCAGTGTATAATTACATGAGCGATTTAAATCATATCTGTTATATGTGTTGAGTGTTGTGTGATACAAAGCTACATAGGACTGTTGTTGTTGCTAATGGGCATTATAGATGTCATGATGTTGTTGGTATTTGCTTACATAAGCATATTTTAGCACCAGTCACATGCAATGGATTGACTTCAAAGACATTCCTGTGTTTGTTTGTTTTTCAAGGTTTCTGAAGTACACGCATCTGAAACAAGCTTTCAAATCTGAAGAGGTAAAGTTTTTGTACATTGATTTGTACCTTTTATAAATTACAACAGATTGCATCCTGTGAATTCGACACCCTCTTAACACTAACACTTGTCTGCTGTCCTCCCCAGTCTAAGGGCCAGGACATCGTGCAGCGTAGTGTCCTGGGGCCGGTGCTGCCTGAGGCCATGGTGTGTTATCTGGAGAACTACGAAGCTGAGCGCTTCTCAGAAATATTCCTTGGAGAATTTGACACACCGGAGGCCATTTGGAGCAGCGAGATGAGGTCGGTATCGGTCTCCGTCACGTCTTTATTCGTGTGCTTTAAAAGGCAGCGTAGAGACGTGTTTGAACTCTCCGTTTCAGGCGGTTGATGATCGAGAAGATCGCCGCCCACATCGCTGACTTCAGCCCCAGGCTGCAGAGCAACACGCGGGCCCTCTACCAGTACTGCCCCATCCCCGTGGTCAGCTTCCCTCAGCTGGACAACGAGCTCTTCTGTAACATCTACTACCTCAGACATCTGTGTGACACCATCCGCTTCCCCAACTGGCCCATTCGAGACGCTGTATGTCTGTTTAATGTTTTATATCCAAGCGTGTTCTTTTAAAAAAAAAAAAAAACATCCTGCTTGTGTTTTCTAAGTAAGGCGTCTTTAAATTTGTGATCCACGTCCATTATTCCTGCAGGTGAAGCTGCTAAAAGACACCCTTGAAGCCTGGAAGAGGGAGGTGGAGAAAAAGCCTCCCTCTATGTCTGTAGACGATGCATACGAAGTCCTCAACCTCCTCAAAGGACAGGGGCAGTGAGTGGCCTTTGATTTCTTATCACTTGTTACTCGACTTGTATCCTGAATATACTTGAAAGCAGGTCATGTCGATGGTGTCGTTGGATCACGTGGATTTAGATGGCAGGACTGAAGAAATTATGTCATTTGTGTCTTCAGGCATGAGGAGAGTAAAATCAGGAAAGCTTACTTCAGACTGGCACAGAAGTACCATCCGGACAAGAACCCAGAGGGCAGGGTATGTGTTCCAATCCTCACTGACGTGACGTGTCTGTCGGGGCTAACGTATCATATATTCATCCACGGGTATCGTTCCTACTTGTGTCTTTCAGGACATGTTTGAGAAAGTCAACAAAGCCTACGAGTTCCTTTGCACAAAGTCCGCCCGGATCCTGGACGGCCCGGACCCAGAGAACATCATCCTCATCCTCAAAGCTCAGAGCATCCTGTTCAACCGGCACAAAGAAGGTGTGCAGACGGGCCGACTGCCTGTCTTTCATTTGCTGTGGTTCTTTCTACCTAAATATTTTTGAAAGAAGTGACATTCAGGCACATTTCTTATGAGTGAAGTTGAACAAAAGTGTGTTTATTGTATTTTTTGACTGTTCGATTTTATTTTTAAAGCCCGACATCACAAATATGCCTCATGTGGGCTTTTACAATCTTAAAAATTAATCTTAACAAACATCCTCTGTCCTTGGACCCATGTATAGAAAAAGGATGAACTACCCCGAAAATAAACATTTAATAAGGGAAAAATACAGGAAGAGATCTTAAAGAGAGCCACAGAGGAGCGATCCCTCTCCCAGCGATAGATGCCACGTGTACAGAATGAACAACATATTAACGATAACCGTAACACTGCTCCTCTTCCGCTCATTTGTCTACAACAGAACTGGAACCGTACAAATACGCCGGTTACCCCATGCTCATCAAAACAATCAAGATGGAGACGGACGACGGGCTGCTCTTCTCCAAGACCTCGCCTCTCCTCCCCGCTGCCGTGGAACTGGCCTTCCACACCGTCAACTGCTCGGCCCTCAACGCCGAGGAGCTGCGCCGCGACAACGGCATCGAAGTACGCACGCGGTCGCCGATCCCCAAATGCGAAGCGGTCCAAATGAAACGGCTGTCCGTCTCCATGCGCGCCGCTTTATTCTGACCCAATCAACGCCTGACTGTATTTAACCAGGTGCTGCTGGAGGCGCTGTCTCGGTGTGTTGCTGTTCTAACTGCTTCCAGCAAGCCTAGCGACATGGCTGTACAGGTACAAATGAGTCTTTAATCACGGGGAGTCAATGCAGTACTGCTTGTGAGGATTCCCGTCAAACTCCTTCTCAATACGTGACCGCGCCTGCAGGTGTGCGGGCACGTCTGTAGGTGCTACAGCGTCGCAGCCCAGTTTGAGGAATGCAGGGAGAAGATCATCGAACTGCCCAACATCATCAGGGACCTGTGTCACATCTTGTTCTATGGAAAGGTGAGAAGCCACCGTCTTCTGTCTATTACAAAGAAACAGCTTCTATGTGCACAATCGTTCAGCATCAATATGTCTGTTTGATTATTTGTGAGATTTCAAACCGTATTTTCAGAGGCAACTGTTGCACAATAAAATTCACTCTTTTGTTTCGCGAATGAAACTAAAGATGGGGGAAGTGCATATTTAGCATAGCGCATTCATCTATTTTAAATGGACTGCATTTTAAATATTTCCTTTTTAAGTTATAATGTATATGTCCTTTGAAAGTGGTGAATATATTATAAATTAAAGCGCTCCATTGAGGCCATCGGCGTTACTCTCGGCAGTCATCTTTCTATTTATTTAAACGTGTTCAAATGCTCCATGGAGCACCAGCGACCGCTCCTTGATGTTCTCTCCCTCGCCTCCTCTCAGGGTCTCCCAAAAACCGCCACCCTAGCGGTACAGTGCGTGAGCTCCTTCGCGGTGGACTACTTCCTCCAGACCCATCTGTACCACGCCGGCGTGCTCTGGCACCTGCTGGTCCACCTCTTCAACTACGACTACACGCTGGAGGAGAGCGGCGTGCAGGCTAACCAGGACACCAACCAACAGGAGGTCGCAAACAGCCTGGCTAAACTCAGCCTGGTCGCCCTCAGCCGCCTGGGAGGCTACAGCCAGACGCCCAACAATCCAGACGGGAGCAATCCTGTTTCGGAGACCAACGGCATTGAGGGAATTCCTCCGGAGAACCCCACCATCCGCAAGAGCCTGGCGGCCATGCTGTCGCCATACATCTCTCAGAAGCTGGGAACAGGGTCTCCTGCTGTGGTATGTTATGCAGGTGGACGAGGAGGGCGGCGTCATGTTTTTACATCCATAAACCCCGACACTAAGCTGAGCGCCCCGCTGTGCGTTTAGGTCTTGAAGCTGCTGAATAGCAACTCGGAGAACCCGTACTTGATCTGGAACAATGGAACACGGGCCGAGCTGCTGGAGTTCCTGGAGCGGGAACAGGAGGGAAACATCAAGAGGGTATGAACAACATGTAGAGTACCATCCGTTACGACATAGATATTACTGATGAGCGATGGCACGGCAAAGAAATGTTCTTCATGCGTCTTTTCTACGTCTCTTTCCAGGGAGAGAACGATAAAAGCTTTGGGTCGGAGTTTCTGTTCAGCGATCACAGCAAGGAGCTGATCGTCGGGGAGATCTTTGTGCGGGTCTACAACGAGCAACCGTCTTTTCCTCTTGAGGTGAGTAAAAGAACAGGGTGCCATTCGGTTGCTAGGGCAACAGCTCTGGGCCACGTTTACTTCCTGTGAGGACTGCGCCTGCATTACCAAACACTGCCACAGGAGTGTGTTCATGTTGTCAGGTTTGAAAAGGTCTGTTGAATTAGACTATTGAAAGAGCCATATTCATTACACAGTAGGTGTGAATATTGACACAATATCCTTATTTAATTTCATTTTTTTGCCACATTTATTAGTCCATTTGGTACATAAACTAGACTTTAAACCATGTCTATGCTATACATGTTATTTCTCGTCGCTCAGTTTGACCTCTGTTCCAGTTCAAGCCGGTTTCTTTAAGGAATGTGGAGGTTCTTGTTGACGTCTCCCCCCCTCGTCTCTTTTATCGTTATTTGGTCTGAGCCTCCCGGCCCTCGCTCTACAGTCTCTTCTCTACCGGTTAACACTGGACCAGCACAAGGCCGCTGTGTCTATCTACGTCTGGCGTTCTCGTACCTCATGTCAGGGAGAGAGCTGTGTGTCTGCAAAATCATCTTTGTCGATGTAATTTAAGCCTAATACAACACAACGTAAAGGTTTAACACACGCTGTATATATATGTTGTGGAAGCACACAATTTGAACCATTTTATCCACCACAGTTACCATCTGTCTTTATCCCATGTCGATGCTATAATGTGTTGCCATCTGTGTTGAAGTACCCCAAAGCCTTCGCAGCAAGTCTTCTGGACTTCGTGGGCTCCCAGGCCCAGTACCTCCACACGCTGCTCGCCATGAGTCAGAGCAACAAAGTGGAGTCCCAGCAGCATGCCGAGAGGCTCCGCTTCGCCGAGATGGCTCTAGAGGCTCTCCGCAATGTCATCAAGAACAACCCCGGTGAGATATGAAGCTTCCTCCACTCCAACCCCGAGTAAATGTATGTGGACGTCTTAACTGAGCTGTCGCCGTTGTATGATTTCAGGTTCGGAGTCGGAGTGCATCGGCCACTTCAAACTGCTCTTCTCTCTGTTGCGGGTTCACGGAGCCGGCAGAGTGCAGCAGCTGGTTTTGGAGGTAGAGGTCCATGGTCCCGACATCTAATCGTGACTGTGGTTACGCATGATCTTTGCATTTTAAACCGTAATGCGTGGTTTCCTCTGCAGGTTGTGAATACAGTGACGTCAAACCAAGAATGCGTCGGCAACATTGCCGAGTCGCAGGTGTTGTCCAACCTTTTGTTGCTGCTGCACTCGCTCCCCTCCAGTGAGAAGACACTCAAACAAAAACACCAATCATTGGCTTTTTACTAACTTATTGCAGTGTTGTTTCTGTGGACTAACTGTTTTTTGTGTGCATCTTTAGGCAGGCAAATGGTGCTGGAAACCTTGTACGCACTGACTTCTAACACAAAGCTAGTTAAAGAGTCGATGGCTAAAGGTCAGTGGAATTCGTTAGTTTATTTTTCCATATTTGTGGGAATTCTGTGTGCACAGATGCTCATGTTCATCCTTGTGTTCCCCAGGTGCTCTGATCTACTTGCTTGACCTCTTCTGCAACTGCACACATCCCCAAGTTCGCACACAGACCGCAGAGCTCTTCTCCAAAATGACCTCGGACAAGCTGGTCGGCCCAAAGGTCAGTCTGTACAGACACGGATAGAAGAATTGAAAAAGTTAAATGTCCTCCTCTTCATCATCAAATATTCTCTCATCTCTGCCAGGTGCGTCTGACGCTGATCCGTTTCCTTCCCGGCGTGTTCATGGACGCCATGCGAGACAACGCCGAGGCCGCCGTGCACATATTTGAGGGCACGCACGAGAACCCTGAGCTCATCTGGAATGACAACTCGAGGGAGAAAGTGTCCACCACTGTTCGGGAGATGATGCTCGAGTATGACACGAGCCCAAATCAATACCGTATTTAACCAATACTTGGCGGAGTACTTTGAGATATTGGAGTATCCTAACTGTGTACTATTGGGTGTTTTTCCAGGTACTTTAAACAGCAGAAGGATAATCCTGACGTGATCTGGAAAGTAAGTGTCAGAGTAGATCACCAGCAATGAAACATTTTTTCAAGGATCATTTATCGTCATTATGCACAACACAAAGCAGCTGTCGCCCATTTTCAACACAAGAAAAACATTACGAACAAAAACATATGAATATGTTGTGTGTGATTTTAAAGTGACAGTACGTTCTTCGTCTGTGTGCTCAGTTGCCTGAGGACTTCACCGTGGCTTATGGAACAGGACAGGGCGAGCTGGAAGTCGGCGGCGTCTTCCTGCGTATCTTCATCGCTCAGCCCGGCTGGGTGCTTCGCAAACCTCGAGAGTTCCTGGTTTCTCTTCTGGAGACCCTGACGGAGCTGCTGGAGAAAAACAACCCCAATGTGAGCCTCCTCACTGAGAAACGCAAATGCACAGTATTCTTCCTCATTTCTGACTAAGGACGCTCGTCTCTGGATTGAAACTTCAGGGCTTCCTCAACTGTTGGGCACCATATTCAAAGTGGTTCTTTTGTGTGGAGAAACTTCGCTTTCAGCCGACAAAATCGCGTTCGTCGACGAAGCGTTTCTCCGGTCTGCAGCCCCAGCTCTTATTCCCACACTAACGTTTCCACTTCTTCCTGTGGTCTCCTGCAGGGCGAGGCCCTGGAGACGGTTACCACGGCAGCAGTCTGTCTGTTCAGCTCCCAGAGCCAGCTGGCCGACCAGGTGCCCCCTCTGGGTCACCTGCCTCGTGTCCTGGCAGCACTCAACCACAAGAACAACGCCGTGCCCAAGAACGCCATCCGCCTCATCCACGTGCTGTCGGACAACGAGGTGACGAGCCACGACTGTTTCACGCGTTTGTGACTTTCTGCACCTCGTTCACACACAGACGACCACAAAGGTTTTAACGGCAATACTGTGTCTGCATTTTGATTATTCTGTGATGCAGCTTTTCTACACTTACCGGGAGTGGAAAGCTCATTAATTGCTTCTGCGTTCCGATTGGACGGAGCTTTAACGCCTTAAATTCGACTGTGAAATAGTCGCCCTCCAAAATATCTGCCGGCTTGCTTGCGCACTAGACTGTTATTTATTGAAACGGGATTAACAAATTAACGTGAATTTACTTGCTTGTGTTACTGTTGCACGCCATCGCCGCCATTTTCACAAGTTTGGTGGTCCCTCCCCTTTCGCTACGTAGCCATGGTGACAGTTGGGGGTAAGAACGTCCAACGTACCGCACTCAACCTTTTGACCTTTTATTAGTGCACCGTCCAGCAACTCTTTAAGGACGAGAGTTCATGTATCACCAGTATTCAGTCTCACTTTGCTCTCTTAGGATTTGTCTCCTTTCTGACACGCTGACGTTGTTGTTGTTGTTGTTTTGTCTAGCTGTGCGTGCGCTCCATGTCGTCTCTGGAGACGATCGGCCCCCTCATGACTGGGATGAGATCTCGGGCCGACATGGCCGGGTTAGCTTGTGAAGCTCTCAACCGCATGTTCCAGAAGGAGCAGACGGAACTAGTGGCCCAGGTAAACTGTCACCGCTATTATGTACTGGATTATTTAGTTTGTGTGTGTGTGTGTGCATCATGTTTGATGACCATGTAAAATAAAGATGACGATAATAATAATATATTTTACGAACGAACGGAACAGGCTCTCCGAGTGGAGCTGGTCCCGTACCTCCTGAAGCTGCTGGAGGGAATCGGCCTGGAGACGTTGGGCAACCCTTCAGCTACGAAGGCCCAGATAGTGAAGGCCATCAAGTCCATGACTCGCAGTCTGCAGTACGGAGAGCAGGTACGATGGGAACACACGGGCAGCAGGATTATCAATGGAAACCACGAAATAAGCAGTCCTGTGGTTCAGTTGCATCAAACTGGTTGTTACCTTCGCATTGAAAATGCGGAAGGTTATGTTTTGATCGCCGTGTATTTATTTATTTATTTGTATGCGTGTTATTCGCATAACAAAAAAAGTTTTAAACCGAATCGCATGAAATTTGGTGGGGTTATTGGTTATTATCCGGGGAGCATTTGATTAGTTTTTGGGATCAATCGGGTCAACGGTCAAGGTCATGAAAAGGTAAAAATCTTCTTTTTACCATAGCACGGTCAATTTCTATCCAATTGGCATGCAACTAATGCCAACATGTTCATAATTCAATGCCCAATCTTGTGATATGCGAAGGTATGCGCTCTACCGAGTGCCCGTTCTAGTTGGTTGTGTTTTAAACTGCCCATCACTGCTTTGCAGGTAAATGAGATTCTTGCAAAGTCTTCAGTGTGGAGTGCCTTCAAAGACCAGAAACACGATCTTTTCATCTCGGAGTCACAGACCGCAGGTTACCTGACAGGTAAAGTGTTTCTCTGAACTTAACCTGCTATGAACACACTGCATCACAACATCTGACATTTAACAAGCGACAATGATGAAGTGATGTTCCTGCTGGTGTTTATACGGTGAGTCTTGTGTTCCTCTCTCTGAGCTCTTCTTGAATCTTAATGCTTTGCTTTGTCCTGAAACCACCTCGTGGCTGACTCCTCACTTGTGCCTGAACCCCGAGAGCCTTTCTCTCTCTCCACGGCCTCTAACTTCCTGGCTCTGTCCTTCCCTTCCTCTTTGTCCTCCACGTTTCCTCCTCAGGGGTATCCACTCCTTCTCTCCTGGCTGCCAGTAGCCCACTGCGAGGTGGGCTCTAGACTCCTAAGCTGGGCCCTCCCAGCCCACCTCTCTCTTGCTCTGATGCAGGTAGACGTTGACCTCGCTCCTACTGCCATTCCTTCCCCCTTTACCTCCATCTTTGACCCACACTTCATTTTCCATTCCCATCTCTCCATCTTCAAATTGCTAGCAATAATTTCATCTTCATCTCCATCCACCAACGACTACTTATCCCAATCCATTTCTCAGGAACTAACGGAAATGCCCTTGAAAGTTGAAAATGAGATGCTTAGTCAGAGTAGTGATCCCGCCTCCATATAGTTGATGTCGTATGGGTTAGTGCATCACTGTAGCACACCAGCTACCCCACCTGGTAACACCTGGTCTAAATGGTCTCTGTGCTCCTGTCACCTGTAGGTCCAGGAGTAGCAGGTTACCTTACAGCGGGAACTGGCACCACGGTGATGCCCAACGTCCCGCCCCCTGTGGACACCGACATTGGAGACCTCGGCTGACGGACACAGTCACGCTCAGGCTCCCAGAATGCCCTGCTGCTTCCCAGCTGCAGCTCAGAGAGGGACTGTGCCGCTCCCAGACGAGGGGATGGAGAGAGACGGAGGAGAGCCGGGTCACCAAAATCTCTGCAACACCTCCTCCGGTATCGCTCTCCTCTCCCCCTCCAAATGGCACTCAAGTCTTCACGAACACTTTGAAATTGTTTTATCGGATGACCACATTTGTTTCTTTGTTTCTGTGCTCCTTTTCTTGTTTCTTCCAATGACAACACAGAAGAGTTTACTTTTTGTATGAATATATTTTTTACTCTAGATTTTGTTTTGTTTTTCACGAGAAAGACATTGAAATACTGTTGAATAGGTCGTAGGATAAGTTAACTGTCTCTTCTCTGTCCTCTTATTCCTCTGTGTCATGTCCTGATGGGCTACACTTTATCCACACCCTGACTAGAAGATGCTCGGCCTTGTTTGCGACACGTGTGTGTGCACAGGACCTACCCACCTCTTACATGAACATGCCATTTACTTGTCTATAAAATGGATTCTCATGTGGAAAAGGAGGGGAAATGTTAAAGTACAACATATGAAAACATTTGTGTACGATTTTGCTGCCTTGTTTCTCCACCAGAACATGTGATTGGAGCCCTCAGAGTGACGCTGACCGCTTGTCTGGTTTGGTCTAGTCCATCCCCCCTTTCAACGTTGACACAGATCTGATCGCCAAATGTCCAGCCTCTTATTCCTCTGCTCTTAATGCATAGTTAATTCTGCTCTCTCTTTGAAGGCTGGTCTTTCTGCCTCACTTTTTTTTTTTTTACGTGATTCTCCCCCCCAGAATGCATAAAGCACTAGAATATTTATAAGTGGATAATAATCAACAACAAAAATGAGCTTCTGCTAAAACATGGCGTTGACGGATTACCAATCTATGTGAAAGACTAGTGCAATTTGTGAAATGTTCAATGTAATATTACGTATATAAACTTTCTATAATGAATGTACATTAATAAAAAGAAAATCAGTCGCACTTGTACATAAAATTTTAAGAATAAAAGGGAACCCACAGTGTTGTTCTTTTGTATTTAAATTTGTGTTTCTAGACGATATTTCAACAGAACGAGTTGTTTGTTTGACCTTTTCTACGGACGACGACGCCATCAAATGTGCTCTGAACTTAACTGGATGATTTAACATGTCATACTCGCATGCTAGTCAATCTGAGCCATCAAACTTTTTCTTTACTCAAACTCGAACAGAAATTATAGACTTAATCTTTTGAAATATAATTTTCTAAATTCTTAAATTAAAAAGCCTGAAAATGTTTGATAAATGTAAGAACCATGATTCTGGAAGGAGAAAAGAGTGGGAAGATGTTCCGACATGCCGGAGGGAGGACGCCGAGGGTTCTTCTCTATAAATCATTCCACAGTGAAGAAGAAATTAAAAACATGCTTTTGAGCTCAGTTCCATGTTCAGATGTCGACTGTACGGGACGAGTAGTGCTGATCGCATCACAACAAATGTAATAGCAGTATTTCTTAAGACTTGGTGGGTCAGTGTTTTTCTTTATATTTTTTTTAAACACTTTGCCACTTACTTAGTTTCAGTTTTAATCTTGGATGTGGGGGTTTACTGTTTCTTGGCTTTTTTTATGCTTCAAGCAATATTCCGACATTTTGGGAATCACACTTATTGGCTTCTTGCCGAGAGCTGAATGAAAATATCCCTATAACACTGCAGGCATGAAAATCCCTTACCTTTCGGCGAAATTCGCCGTTTTGAAACCAAAATAGGTGACTTACGTGAATAGTGTAGATCCGAAGAGTTTTTGTTTTGGGGTGGGCGGTCAATCGGCCGGCCGGCGTTTCTGAGATTGGAGTGGGACACGGAGAAAATGTGGAGTGGTGCTCTTCTCAATAGAACATCTTTGATGGGACGTGTCGCGTCTCGGCCAATCAGCGTTCAGATGTCTTCATCGTTTGGGGGTTCAGGTTAGCTTGAATGTTAGCCGCTACATCTGCTGCTGTCACGCTGCACGGTGTAGCGATACTAACAAAGTACCCGTACGTTAAAAACGATGTGATTTAGCATATTTTTAGTATCGATACTTCATTAAGAGCGCGCGATCAGAGCGCACGCGCTGCTCCGCTCTGTGTCAAGCTGTCTGCACGCATTTCGAGTGGCGATAAGTGGCGGAATTTTCGAGTCTTCGGCTTTAAAAATATAAATAAAAAAAGATGCCAGAAGTGAAATGTTTAAGTTCTTTGTCTCCAAATATATATATGTGTATATATACACTACCGTTCAAAAGTTTGGGATCACTTAGAAATGACTTTATTTTTTTTCAAAAAAAAAGTTTTTTTTTTCAATAAAAGATAAATATTAATTAAATAAATACACTCTACATTGTAAATAATGTAAATGATGATCATTCCAGGTGGTCTGGTTTCTAATGACATATCTCAGAGGTGTATAGAGGCCATTTATTGCAACGAGCAGTCACTCCAGTGTTCATTGTGTACATTGTGTGCGCCTTAATAGAAGAGAAGAGTAATGTCTTCGTAAAAAAATAGCACATTATGTTAGCACAGCTGAAAACAGTTAAGCTGGTGATATGGCCTTCCTTACTTTGAGCTTTTTTGAACAAAAGAGAAAAAATTATAATTAATACTTCAAATATTAATCATTATTTCTAACCTTTGTTATGTATATTTTATATTTTATATTCATTTCATAAATAAAAGTTTGGAAGACAGTATGGAATTGTCGAAATGTCAAACTTGATTTGTGATTTTATATATATATATTTATATTTACATTTAAATATATATATATATACAGGCACGTGCACAGACATTTTGGGGGGCAGGTGCTCAAACCCAAAAAAGGGCACCCAATGCCCAAAAAAAAAATTCTGACAGTTGAAGCATAAGCAGCAATACACTGATGATGCTGTCCTCGACCTGCGTCTCCTCTGGGCAGCATCAGACCGCTAGCTTACATTTTCTTTATGAATAAAGATGAATTATTATATAGCAACAACAGTACACGCGTTCTGATTGGCTAATGGGTCGTCATGCCAGCCAGTATCGCCCTCCTCGCCGGTCTGATACGGATCCGTATTGCCCTCTGACGTCATTTTCAAAATGAGCGATATTGATAGACATCAACAGCCAAGAGCAGTGGTCCTCAAACTAAGGCCCGCGGCCGAATACGGCCCACCTCCACATTTGGCCCGGCCCTCTGAACAATACCAGAGAGGCATTATGATTTTTTTTTCAGTCTGGCCACGCAAATCCTAGACTAGCCCGTTAAATAGAACGGAATAAGAACTCTCTCTCTCTCTCTCTCCTCTCTCTCTCTCTCTTTTGGGGCGGGGGGGTGCTAGTGAGAGTGTGCTCACCTGTGCTCACCTGTGTGCGCGGATGTGTCGGCGCGCATCACGGCAGAGCGATGCGACCCGAGAAGTGTTAACGGGGGGTGCTGAGCAATTAAATAGAAGAAAGACAAAACGCAACAACAGGACTGCATGGATTAATTAAATTAAATTTACAAAGAAAAACTCAGCAGAGCTGAGGGGAACATGTCAAATGAGAAAATGAAAAAGTACATATTAACTTATATGTACGGTTTATAAATATAATAAATATGTACATATACGAGTGGCTTATTTGTCAACTAGCACCAGTTCATCATCATCTTCATCTGGGTCTCTGTCGTTGGAGAATTAGCTGGCCTGACCTGCTGCCTCTTCCCAAAGGGTTTTATGTGGGCCTCAAACAGCAGAACCCTGTCTTCTGCATCACATCCACAGCATCACTGCTGCCATGACGACCCACATGTGGTGAGTAGGATTGTGAGTGTGACTGGGGTGGGTGATAGTGATGGTGGTAGTGATAGGAATGGGGGTTATGCTGCCCAGGGCAGTAAGAGTGAAGCTGTGGGAAATGGTGAGGATGGAAAGAAAAATGGTGCTGGTGAGAAGCCCATAGAAGTGGCAGAGCAGGTGGGTAGAGGTGTAGAGGCGGAGGAGGAAAGTGTAAATAGGTAGGGAGGGGCTGGGTAGGTAGAAGGAGCGGAGATGGAGGAGGTAGGGGAGCAGACTCCTCTGGTTTGAACTTATAGTTAAAAAAGAAGAATTTGACAATATCAAAGCTTTTCCACAAAGAACAAAAAAGAGGAGTTGGTGTTTGTACAGTCTTTAATTTATTTTCATGTCTTTATTTTGAAAAGATGCGGATGACATCGCACTCCTCTCCCATAGCCACCAACAGATGCAGGACAAATCCGAACTGCTAGAAAAAAACGGCAGCTGGACTTGGACTCAAAATAAATGGACCAAAAACCAAAGTAATGCGGATAAACACCAAGAACACGGACCCAATAACCATCGGGGACCAGACGCTGGAAGATGTCGACAAATTCACCTACCTGGGAAGTGTGATAGCTGTTGATGGTGGGACAGAGGATGACGTGAAGACAAGAATTGGGAAAGCAAGAACAGCATTTAATATCTTAAACAAAATTTGGAAAAGTAAAAACATCTCCCTCAAGACGAAGCTTCAAATCTTCAACTCCAACGTCAAAACCGTGCTGCTCTATGGCTCCGAAACCTGGAGAACTACCACTAACATCACAAACAAACGACAAACCTTCATAAACCACTGTCTAAGACGCATCCTGGGAGTCTTTTGGCCAAACACAATTAGCAACATCAACCTATGGGAATGCACAAAACAAGAAACAGTAGATATACAGCTGTTAAGGAGAAAATGGAGCTGGATTGGACACACACTACGAAGAAACACAACAGCAAAAACAAAACAGGCACTGACATGGAACCCACAAGGCAAACGGGGTCGAGGACGACCCACAAACACCTGGAGAAGGAGCACAGAGCAGGAATTCAAGAAGAAGTGGCTGACGTGGAAACAGAGAGGATGGCTCAGGACAGACGAGGGTGGAAACAATTCATCAATGGCCTATGTTCCGAGAAGAATACAAAGGCCTAACTAACACTAGCTTCACTTTAATACCAATATCCCGAGGGGTAACGGCAAGCACAGAGGATTGAATGAATTGTAATTGCGGCAGAGTATTTTAAAATTCCAATAGTATTTGCTAAGATTATAAGATTATGGAGAGAAATACTTTGAAGATGAAAAGCCACCCATCGTTTTATTTTGTACATACCCCTTTCTCCCTCAATTGATCTTCCTCTGCACCCATTTGTGATTACCTGCCTTTCCCACAATGCATCTGGACAATTGCCAGAGAATCGGCATTAGTTCCACCAGAGCCGAGAGAAAATTAAAACTCGGCCAACTTAATGGCCGACGCGCTCTAACGTCACTCTTGTTTCGTGGTAAAAGTAATATGTTGGGTTCATGTGTTTGCAAGAGTGATGTATAGCCTTGATACCAGCAACAACAAAAGGTTCATTCTTCCCCATCACCTGAACTAAATACAATTATTCAATGAAATATTGAAATCAAGTAAATTATTATTTTACAATTAGCTACATTAAGCACATTGGGACCATTTCATCAACTTGTTTTATTAAATCGTGATGAGAAAATTACACAAACAAGGACATAACCTAAAACAAGAGGTGATGCATCTGCTGCACTCCAATATATTGAAAAACAAGTACCAGGTCGACTTCATGCATATTCACTATCATCTTGTGACTCGTGCAGTATTAACATTAATACAAACATTAAACCCTGTATTATTCTTTTCAACTGGGTACACTTCCGGGCCCCATACAAATCACATTTACACGGCTTCTTGTTTACATATAAGTGTGATTAATGCACATTTTTTCGACGACGAAATGCAAGATAAGTCGATTTTAAGCTTTTAGAGCTTCCCAGTTCCCCACAATGTTTAACTGTCAGGATCTGG
Organism: Pseudoliparis swirei; assembly: GCF_029220125.1. Lineage (NCBI taxonomy): Eukaryota > Metazoa > Chordata > Actinopteri > Perciformes > Liparidae > Pseudoliparis > Pseudoliparis swirei. The sequence continues at coordinate 6,814,686 of NC_079403.1, forward strand.
AGTTCTATTTCATCCTTCCTGACCGCCAGAGGCGGTGCTTAGCACTGGATATCTTCCGTCTTGCGCATAGCAGGTCGAGTATTAATAACAACAAAGTCACCCGTGACCTCGGATGACCCGCCCACCGGGTATAAGTTCCGGTGTCATCCCGAGATCAGTTCTTTTCATCTTCTCAGCAGGCATCAGCTAAGGCTGAAGTTTAACTGCAGCTCGTCGCGGGAGCCTTGTGACCAAATGGTCGGAGTTGCGATCCGTCGCCTCCAGAGGCTGCGACGAGCTCTCCTCCTCGGAGGAGGACGTTGCGTTCTCTAAGGCGGTCCGTCGAGGCGGACCGGAGAACGCACGAGTCTTTTTCGGTCTTCACCAGAGCGCCTTCACCGCGAAGCTTCAATCGGGTGAGATCGAATACAATTGTTGCCTATGACGGCATATCCCACAGGAGCAGAGCTCTCGTTCCTGCTAACTGTGTGCTAACGGGAGCACGTCCGCTCGGTGCTGCTACACCGGCGCGACCGGCTCTCTGTAGCGATTGAGATAGCGTGTGTGTTGACTTTGGTAGCTCAGGCTAACTAATGCCACGCTAATGCTGACAGCTACCAGACGAGTGAAGTGTGTCCTCACTCTCACTAGACATGCTGGGTTCTGACCCGTGTTCACGGGATCAGCGTCTACAGTAGCGCAGAGCTCTCGCTCAGGCTTACTGGGAGGCACCAGTAAGTACAGTTGCCATACTAGTGGAGAGGGTCCTCGAAGAGACCTGCCCTCTCACTACGACTGTTTTCCACAGGACCTGCTCCCCCGTAGCACAGGCCTTCGCCCAGGCTACTCGTGGGATGCTTGTAATTACAGCTACTGTATTAGTCAAGCGTGTCCTCACTTCCTCTCTCTAAGAGAGAGGCTGTTCTCTAGACCGTTTTCTAAACTGTCTCCACGGAACCCGTTTCCACAGTAACAGAGTGCTCTCGCTTAAGTTTACTGATAGGACACCAGTAATCACAGCTACTGTATTGAAGAGGTGTCCTCGCTCTAGACGGACTGTCTCTGTCCTGCTCGACAGGACCTGGGCCACAGTAGCGGAGTGCTACTGCTGCGACCCTAGCTGCTACAGCTACCGTACTAGCGAGGCCAGCGTCCGCGCTCTACCCTCCTAGACGGGCTGTCTCCGTCCTGTCCTACAGGACCTGGGCCACAGTAGCGGAGTGCTACTGTTGCGACCCCCAGCAGCTACAGCTACCGGACGAAGGAGGCCAGTGGTGGCTGATACCCTCACTAGACGGGCTGTCTCCGTCCTGCTCCACAGGACCTGGGCCACAGTAGCGGAGTGCTACTGCTGCGACCCCCAGCAGCTACAGCTACTGTACGAGTGAGGGCAGCGTTACGCTCTCCCTCACTAGACGGGCTGTCTCTGTCCTGCTCCACAGGACCTGCGCTGCAGTAGCGGAGTGCGCTCGCTCTAGCTCCTGCTAGGACCCCAACAGACAGGTCAGGTCAGCTCCAGGCCAGCCGGCCAGTTGCAAGCGCCGGCTAGGAGCCGCATGGGCTCCCCTAGCAGTGCAATCGGGCAGGCTAGCTTATAGAGTAGGTCTGCTGACCGCAGAACTAGCTCAGATAAGTCGCCACCCTAGTGCAGGGAGGACTGAAGCATCAGATCCACCCACGGTTGATCCATTCCCAAGGGAGGACATCCCAGTGGTAGCCCCTTGTAGGGGGCAGTCGGCCCCATCGGGTTCGTCATTCGCAGGGCACAGGAACTGCTGGATATACAGCAGCCGAACCCCACGCACGCTAGTGCATTCCTCAGGGGCATTCCCGGCCCTGCCACCTTTTCAGTCTCCTCCAGAGACTATCTGAGGTTACCATCTTACGATAGATCACCGAACCCCGGCGTCCAGGCAGGATATGGCCAAATGTGGCCTTCGTCCCATGCCATCCATTGAGCTGACTATCGCATCCATCGGTTTTTCCCCAAGGGGACTCCGAGGCCGGATGACCGGTGCCCTCGAGCCCAGTCGGTTCTCAGGTGACCATTTTACCGTGTTTACTACACGGCAACTCCCCCTCATATGTCATACTTGACTACAGCCTCAGTGATGCTTCGCTGCAGGCATGTGCACTTACGTCGCGAGAACCTGGGCGCCTAATGCTCTCCAGGGTTCAGACCAGCTGTTTGGCCGGGCGCAGGCACCCTTGTCGGAGGCATGTAGGAACAACCTCCCTACTGTCCCAGTGAAATCAGGGACCTGCTCTACAGGCACAGCAGCGCACGGTGCAAGCCGGTTAGACCAGGCAGCAGTTATCTGGTCTTCGCAGGACCGTGTCCACACCCCGCAGACTCGGGGGCGCCACATCTTGTTTTTCTCAGGCTGAGCCCAGCAGACATCCTTCGTGTGGTCTCCAGAGGAGATCGGCTCATGTCTGTCGACTTAAGGGAGGCCTTTTGTCAGGCTCCTAGAATGCTTCACAGACGGTTGCTCTGTTATGCTTTCCAAAGCCGTTATTCCCAGGCTTCTTCCAGGTGGACTTCCCCAGGAGTTTCTACAAAAGGGCATTACTGCCACCCTGCAATCACCAGGGCGTGAGGAAACTGCCATCCTGGACGATCTGGCTATGTGCGCCATACCCATTTAGGGCCACACAGTACATTACTTGCACTCTCTCACGCCGCCCGGTTGGGCCTTCGTGAACAAACAACTGTGAGCCATTCTCAGAGCATAACCTTTATTGGTGTAGCTCTAGATGCAGCCACTAAGCGGGCCTGGCCGTCACTCAGACAGGTGGACAGCATCCTCTGCAGCCTTCCTCTCTGAGGGGGCAGATGGCTGTCTTTTATCCTCTCTTCTTGCCTATCGGGTAAATTGACAGCTGCATCAGCTGTCTTACACTCTTTCTCAGGCTGCCCGGTTGGGCCTTCGTGAACATAAAGAGTTTTCTGAGCCATTCTCGGAGCACAACCTTCGTTGGTATAGCTCTAGAGGCAGCCACTAAGTGGGCCTGCCCGTCACTCAAGAGGTAGATACTCTCTGAGGGGGCAGGCAGTGGTCTTTTATCCCTTTTTTCCTTGCCTATGGGGCAAATGCTTGGGCTGCTGTCGCGGTGCCCTTCGCATGGAGGGCCTAACAGCCTTCGCCAGGGGCCACAGGCACAAGATGGGGGTCACAGTGGTGCCCTCGGCTCTATCCCCGTAGAGGGTGAGAGCATACCCGTCAGAGGGTATCCCCAGGAAGGGTCCGCCCACCGAGGTCGCCACAGCAGACTCCCGCCTCTCAAGGTGGGGCGCAGTCTGGCGGTACAGGACTTCCAGAGGACAGTCTATTCGCGACACTTGGGTCTGGAGGCACAGGCCATGCACCTAGCGCTCAAACAGTTCCTGCCATACTTGGGAGGGAATATGTACTTGTTGGGCGAGACATCGCCTCAACCACGGGTTGGCTTGAACCTCCAGGGGCCCCTAGGGCGGCAGAGCTGCTACGAAGCTCCCGTGCCCTTCTGATTTTTCTTACTCCGGTAACCCTTCACCTGACCAATTGTCGGGCGAGGTAGCGACCAGGAGAACGGAACCAGGGCGTTCCCCACATTTCCGCTGATCTTGCCAACTACTCGGGGTTTTCAACAGGGCCACCGAATTTTGCTGGTGGCCCCCTTGCGTCCAGCCAGGACTTGGTTCCCCTGGCTGCACAGACTTCGCTGTGAGACGCCACGGTGCCTCGCTGACATGCGGGTCCCCTAGCACAGCTAGATGGTGGGACCTGCCATCCCGATCCCGGCCGTGCCCAACAAAGGGCTTGGCCGCAGGAGAGCAGAAGCAGCTGAACAGAATCAGTCCAGAGGACTATTCTAAATGCCGGAGTGCCATCCGTCTACGAGACGTGCAGACCGAAGCCGCTTCCCGACCAGCGGACAGAGGGACCCAGTACTGTGCCTCGTGCCTACGGTACTCACGCCTCCGTCATCCCTTCTAGTTAAGGGCATGTCTGCCTCTATCCTGAGGGACTACATAGCTGCCATTTCAGGGCAGCATGCTAAAGCCGACAATGATGCGGAACAGCCACAAGCTGGTGTCCCTCTTCATAAGGAGGGCCTCAGTGACTATCCCCTGAGCCCCCCCCCCCCCCCCCCCGAGGGCTCCTCCAGGGGACTTGCCCGGGGTACTGGACACCCTATGCTCGCCTCCCTTGGCAGAGGCAGAGCTGTGGTTGCCGTCGGCAAAGACCTTTCATCCTTGCCATAACTGCGGCAGAGCAAGTAGGCAAGCTACACGCCCTGTCGGTCAATGAGCCTTGTCTGAGGGGAACTCAGAGGGCTCGGGTGTCACACTGCAGCCTAAAGCAGTGGCTTCCCCCAAAGGTGCTGGCACGCTCGGGTCTCAACCAGCCTGTCCAGCCTGCACAGCTTGACCACCATAACTAGTCAGTTAGGGTGGATCTAAGAAGGGCTATGCCACTGCAGAACAGTGCCTGTTCCACTAGATAGTGGAGGCCATTGCCTGGGCATAGGTGGTGAACGTCCGTGCTCTGCCATCCAGAGCAGGGTGTTGGGCTACCAACGGCGTTCCCACATCACGGGCGACCCGAAGAGGTATGCCCGTAGGGAATATAGGTGCATATGTATGCAACAGCCTCAGGGGCATCGTTGCGCACATTCACCAGAAACTACAGAGTGAACGGGAACACCCTCCATGCATTGCAGGTGGTCCAAATCCTCTGCTTGAGTCATATGAGGTAGTTTCCTTGGGATTCCTCGTGACACTGTTGGTATAAGTCATCCAGTGCTAAGCACCGCCTCTGGCGGTCAGGAAGGATGAAATAGAACGCAAGTTACGTATGTAACTATGGTTCTATGAATCCTGGATGACCGCCTGTCAGGCCCCAGCCTGACTGTTAGTTTTTGCTTCACTTCCTCACCTTCCTGGCTGGCGTGGGCGTGGTTTCCGGCTCCCTTCATTCCAACTACACACACCTGCTCCCCGTTTGGTCATCAGCACACCTGCCTTCCATTCACTAATCATCTCTTCAGGATAAAACCCCGGGTTCTCCCTCCATCACATGGCTGGATCGTACTGTAGATCTCCATGGGATCATCAGCTCTTCTACCCCCAGTCTACGCCAACCCACGCTACGCCATCGCCAACCTCCACAGCCCCGGACTACTCCTCTCCTATCCCCCTTGGACAATTATCTATCCCTATAATAAATACACCCTTCTAGGGGTTTTGTACAACGCCTGTCTCTGCCTCTGGTTCTGCGCTTGGGTTCGCACTCCGTGCCAAACCCTAACAGAACGATCCAGCCTACTATGGACCCAGCGGAATCGGAGAGTTTCCGGCAGGCCCTCACCCACCAAGGAGCGCTCGTGGGGCAGCACGAAGACTTCTTCACGAGACACTCACCGCCTCCAAACCCTCAACACCCAGGTCCAGCACCTCACCTGCAAGGTAGACCAAGTCCTTTCACCCCCCGATTCCTCTACCTCCTCCGGAGAGGTCACTGGGCCTCCACCCCAGCTCAACGCTTCTCCCCATCTCACCTCTCCACCTAACCAGCGATCATCATTTCCTCATGAGGCTAGGATAGCTCTCCCTAGGAGTTACGATGGCAGGTTAGGAGATTGTCGCGCATTTCTTATGCAGTGCGCATTTGTTTTCCAACATCAGTCAGTTATGTATGCGCCTGAGCAGGTAAGAGTAGCATATGTCACAAATTTATTGTCTGGTAGAGCACTTACGTGGGCGGAGTCCACGCTGTCTAGGGGATCGGAGATGAATAGTTCCTATTCAGCTTTTACAGAAGAGTTTAGGAGAGTTTTGATCACCCTAGCCGAGGGATAGATGCTGCCAGCCAATTATTCTCGCTCTCCCAGGCTAGTCATAGCGTAGCCGAATACGCAGTTGAATTTAGAATTATAGCTTCTAATAGTGGATGGAATGATGACGCCTTACGCTGTGCATTCCGTAGGGGATTGAGCGATGAGGTGAAGGATGGGTTAGCGGTCAGGGACAGGGCTACTAGTCTAGACAACCTCATAGAGCTTTCCATCAGGCTAGACAATCGCCTACAGGAGCGTAGACGAGAGAAGTCACATAGACCCACAGACTACAATTCCCATGTGCCCCGGCATCAGCGCTTCTCCCCAGAGCAGAACTCCCAATCTAGAGCCACTCCACGGCTCGTTAATCGGTCTTCTTCACCCAGTGAGGAGGAGCCCATGCAGTTGGGTCGCACCAGAATATCTCCAACAGAACGACAGCGCAGAGTTTCCATGGGAATGTGTCTTTACTGTGGAGCTCCTGGGCATGTCATCGCACTGTGTCCCCAGCGGCCAAAAGAGCTGGCCCGTCAGTAGCAATGGGCGTACTGGCGAGTCCAACCAGATCCACACTGCCCATTCAACCCGTAAGCAGCTTGATGCCTCCATCTTGTGGGAGGATCAGGTATTGCCCGTTAACACTCTGATTGACTCCGAGCCGATGAAAGCTTCATTGATGTGGAGTTTGTGAGAGAAGCAGGCATTCCACGGAGGTCCTGGAGGTCCTCTAGAAGCCCGCGCACTAGATGAAGGTCTGCTGGCCCGTGTTACCCATCGCACAGTTCCTGTTACTCTCCTATTGTCCGGTAATCATCGGGAGATGGTTCAGCTCTATGTTCTCAAGACACCCACTACGCGTCTGGTTCTAGGACGTCCCTGGCTGGAGTGCCACAACCCACAGATCGATTGGACCACCGGCATGATCAATGGATGGAGCGTGTTCTGTCACTCTCACTGTCTGCAGTCCGCCCAAACACCTGGCAGGACCACGCCGGTCAGACCTATCTCCACCCCACCCGATCTGTCCTTAGTGCCTTCCCAGTACCATGACCTGGCAGATGTGTTCAGTAAGGAGCGGGCACTCTCTCTTCCTCCTCATCGTCCCTACGATTGCGCAATCGATCTCCTTCCAGGAGCCCCGTTGCCCTCAAGTCGATTGTTCAATTTGTCCCGTCCAGAGAAGGAAGCCATGGAGAAATATATTCGAGAGTCCCTAGCTGCCGGACTCATCACGCCTTCCTCGTCTCCTGTCGCAGCTGGCTTCTTCTTTGTTAGCAAGAAGGATAAGACTCTGCGCCCGTGTATTGATTACCGGGGCTTGAATAACATCACCATCAAGAATAAGTATCCCTTACCTCTCATCAGCTCAGCATTCGAACCACTTCATGGGGCCACCATATTCTCCAAACTGGACCTCAGAAATGCCTATCACCTAGTTCGGATTCGTAAGGATGACGAGTGGAAGACGGCATTCAACACTCCCCTGGGTCACTTCGAGTACAGGGTCATGCCTTTCGGCCTTACGAATGCACCTGCCATCTTCCAAGCCTTGGTAAACGATGTCCTCCGGGACATGCTGAACCGGTTCGTTTTCGTGTACCTCGATGACATTCTCATCTTTTCTAACAGCAAAGAGGAACACATTCAGCATGTACGTTTCGTTCTCCAGAGACTCATGGAGAACAAGCTTTACGTCAAAGCAGAGAAGTGCAAGTTCCATGTCACCTCTGTTGACTTCCTAGGCTACATTATCGAGGAGGGGCAAGTCAAGACTGATCCTCTGAAAGTCCAGGCGGTAAAGGAGTGGCCAACACCTGCAAATCTGAAGCAACTCCAGCGCTTCCTTGGATTTGCAAACTTCTACCGTCGGTTCATCAGAGACTACAGTCGAGTGGCAGCTCCACTCACCAGACTCACTTCATCCACCATCACGTTTTCCTGGACACCAGCAGCTGACAGAGCTTTCACGGAGCTCAAGAGGCGCTTCACCTCGGCCCCTGTGCTGGTCCACCCGGATTCCACAAGACAATTTGTGGTAGAGGTTGATGCGTCGGACGAAGGAGTAGGGGCGGTGCTGTCCCAGCGTTCGTCAAAGACCAAAACTCCACCCTTGTGCATTCTACTCTCGCCGACTTTCATCAGCAGAACGGAACTACGACATAGGAAACCGTGAGTTGCTGGCAGTGAAGTTGGCCTTGGAGGAGTGGAGGCATTGGCTTGAGGGTACTGAACAGCCATTTATTGTATGGACGGACCACCGTAACCTGGCCTACATACAATCTGCAAAACGTCTCACCCCCCGCCAGTCTCGCTGGGCATTGTTCTTTGGGCGTTTCAACTTCACCCTGACCTACCGTCCGGGTTCCCGAAACGTGAAGCCTGATGCTCTTTCTCGCCTCTTCACTCCTGTGGAGACCCCTGAGATCCCTGACACCATCATCCCTGAGTCCCGAGTGGTCCGAGCTGTCACCTGGGGTATTGAGTCCGTGGTCAAGGAGGCTCAAAAACATCAGACAGTCCCAGAGAACATGCCGGAGAACCGACTCTTTGTCCCGGATTCGGTTCGGTCCGAAGTTCTTCAGTGGGCTCATGCTTCCCGCCACGCCTGCCATCCGGGGGTTCGACGCACTCTATCCTTCCTTCGTCGACAGTTCTGGTGGTCAACCATGGATAAAGATACTAAAGCCTTCGTATCCGCCTGCAGGGTGTGCGCTCAGAGTAAGGGGTCCCATCGACCTCCTGCTGGTCTCCTACGACCACTTCCCATTCCAGGCCGTCCATGGTCCCACATCGCCCTGGACTTTGTCACCGGGCTTCCACCATCTAAGGGGAACACGGTCATCCTCACCATCGTTGACCGGTTCTCCAAGGCGGTACATTTCGTGGCCCTGCCAAAGCTTCCCACAGCTTCCGGCACCGCTGACCTAATGGTTAAACACGTGTTTCGCCTTCATGGAATTCCCACGGACATGGTCTCGGATCGGGGGTCCCAGTTCACCGCTCAGGTTTGGAGGGCGTTCTGCCAAGCTCTGGGAGCAGGGGTCAGTCTGTCCTCCGGGTATCACCCACAGACCAACGGCCAGACGGAGAGAGCTAACCAGGACTTGGGAGCAGCCCTCCGTTGCATCACAGCCCAGAATCCATCATCTTGGAGCAAACTTCTACCCTGGGTGGAGTATGCGCACAACTCCCTCTCCAGCGCAGCCACCGGGATGTCTCCCTTTGAATGCTCCATTGGATTCCAACCCCCTCTACTTCCACTCCAGGAGAAGGAAGTGGCGGTCCCGTCGGTCCAAGCATATCTACGCCGCTGCCGGAAGGTGTGGCGAGACTCGGGCCGCTCTGCTCCGTTCCACTACCCAGAACCAGCGTTTCGCTGATCGTCACCGGTCCAAGGCCCCGGTTTACCAACCAGGTCAGAGCGTGTGGCTGTCCACCAAAGACATGCGTCTTAAAGGGGTATCCAAGAAACTGGCACCCAGATTCATTGGCCCCTACATCATTGACACCATCATCAACCCTTCTGTTGTCCGCCTCCAGCTACCCGCTTCCCTCAGCATCCATCCCACTTTCCACGTCTCCCTCATCAAACCCGTTTCCTCTTGCCCTCTGTCTCCTCCCACTGAGGTACCACCACCTCCTCGCATAATCGATGATCATCCGGCCTACACGGTCCGGCAGCTACTAGATGTTCGTCGTAGAGGTCGGGGTTTCCAGTACCTGGTGGACTGGGAGGGTTACGGTCCAGAGGAACGCAGTTGGGTATCCCGAGGGCTCATCTTAGACCCCTCCCTCATCAAGGACTTCCACCGGCTCAACCCAGACAAGCCTCAAGGGCCACCTGGTGGCGTCCGTCGGGGGGGGGGTACTGTCAGGCCCCAGCCTGACTGTTAGTTTTTGCTTCACTTCCTCACCTTCCTGGCTGGCGTGGGCGTGGTTTCCGGCTCCCTTCATTCCAACTACACACACCTGCTCCCCGTTTGGTCATCAGCACACCTGCCTTCCATTCACTAATCATCTCTTCAGGATAAAACCCCGGGTTCTCCCTCCATCACATGGCTGGATCGTACTGTAGATCTCCGTGGGATCATCAGCTCTTCTACCCCCAGTCTACGCCAACCCACGCCACGCCATCGCCAACCTCCACAGCCCCGGACTACTCCTCTCCTATCCCCCTTGGACAATTATCTATCCCTATAATAAATACACCCTTCTAGGGGTTTTTGTACAATGCCTGTCTCTGCCTCTGGTTCTGCGCTTGGGTTCGCACTCCGTGCCAAACCCTAACACCGCCAGAGTTCTTAGTCACTCGGAATCTCGTGAGTTCGCGAGAAGATTCCGTAGAACTGATCTCGGGATGACACCGGAACTTATACCCGGTGGGCGGGTCATCCGAGGTCACGGGTGACTTTGTTGTTATTAATACTCGACCTGCTATGCGCAAGACGGAAGATATCCAGTGCTAAGCACCGCCTCTGGCGGTCATCCAGGATTCATAGAACCATAGTTACATACGTAACTTGCGTTTTTGTGTCTTGTGTCCTGTTTTATTTTGAAGTCCCTGTCTCTCGTGTCCTCTGTTTCCCTGCACTTCCTGTCCCTGTGATTGTCTCCCCTGCCCCTGATTGTTTCCACCTGTGTTCAATCACCTGCACCTTCCCTGTGTATTTAAACCCTGTTGTCTCATCCCCAGTGTTGGTTTTAGAACCATGTGGATGGAGTGGTTTGACCTGTTATTTTGTATGAGTCTTTTCGTTAGGAAGATTAAAGTTTCTGTGGAACGTCTTTGGCGTTTGGGTCCTCTCTCTCGGGCTACAACAGTCGTGATACTATCAAAGGGCCAGAGACATATTTTACAACTAAATTCAGTACAATTCCTATTAAATATTCACTGAATGATAGAAGCACAATTAGTTCATCCTTCGAGCCGGAATTGAACCGGCGACCTGAGGATACTGCATACTTTCCAAATGGAAATGATACTACAGTCCTCTGCTCTACCAACTGAGCTATCGAAGGGCCTGAGACACATTTTTTTCTGTGTCTGTATTGAAGCTGAAAATGAAGCCAAAGCAAAGGTTGATTCCAAATAATTGACAATGTAAAGATTCAAACATTTACAAATAGCCTCCTGTTGTCTCCGTACCTGCTCTTTTAAAAACTGTGTAAAGTTAAGTAGGAGCCGTTTACAACTAAATTCAGTATAATCCCCTTTTTAAACATTCCCTGAATGATAGAAGCACAATTAGTACAATTAGTTCATCCTTCGAGCCGGAATTGAACCGGCGACCTGAGGATACTGCATACTTTCCACATGGAAAATAATACTACAGTCCTCTGCTCTACCAACTGAGCTATCGAAGGGCCGGACATACATGCATTTTTTATTCTCTGGAAGGGAACCTGCATTGGAGATGATAATAATTTGCATTAGCCTGAATTTAAGAGAATATTTTTTTATTCTGTGGGAGGGAACCTGAGCACCAAGAGTAAACCTCAATTTGGAGATGAGAGTAGTTCGATCTATCCGGCCTAACCCCCCCCTCCCTGCCCCCTCTTCCCTGCCCCCCCCCCTCCAGATGGAGGGCTTCACGCCTCCTTCTCCCAGTCTGAAAAAGTGACAGAGTGCTGACTGGAGGTGGCCACCAGATGGAGGCATTGTCCTTTCAGTGACATGTCTCCCCCTGTGTGCCTGTTTAAAAAAGTTAAAGTTTTTAACTTTTCCCATTCTATACCACCAGGGGCCTGAAACCCGAGTGAAAATCAGACAGAGTTATTGTGGTGTATCAAGGGAAAAAAGAAGAAAGTCTCCGTATGTGCGAATGTGTAGAGGACTCCAGTGCGCACATTTGATAAGGGGTCACCAAGACACCTCTCGCACGAAATCGGAAACCCAGTTTTCAGAAAAAGGCTTATGATGAATTTGAGAAGGACTTTCGGAAAATGAGTGTCCGAAAAAGAGAGCTCTTCGGAATGGTCAAAACGCGGGTTTTGTTTGGAGCTTTTGCAAACTCTGAAATTACTCTGAGTGTTTAGCAGGTCCAGCCCCGAGTCACATGACTTTCGGTCCGAATGAGAGAGCATTCGGCGGGGCACCTCGCAGGGTCAGACCGCGGTGGTTTGATGGAGGTTCTCTGGATTGTATAAGTCTTTTTCACCGTAATCCACCACCCCAGACCGAGCAGCAAACGTGACCCTCCATCGAAGGGCCCCCGCCGGCCGGCCTCGTGTCGGTGTTCGGGCGGGTGGTTCCTCCGGTCAGAGGGTTCGTCTCTAGCCCGGGAGGGCTTATCGCGGGGTGTGTCCCCCCTCGCGTACCTCCTCGGGTGACCCATTGTAGCGAGACCGAGACGCCCCGTCTCTCCAGTTGTCCTCCACCGACCCCGCCGACCTGAGCCGTCACCCCACAGCGGGTGAGGCGCGCTCTTGCTCGACGTGAGCCCCCGGGAAACACATTGCTCGAACCCTACCGCATTGTACCAAACCCAATGCCCCCACTTGCTGAGCTCGCGCCTCGGGTCTCCCTCCGGGGAACTCGGTGGCGGGGCCGGCCCCAAACACACCCCGGCGCACGCGGCCGACGGCGGACTGCCGCCCCGGCCTGTGACTGAGGGCTACCTGGTTGATCCTGCCAGTAGCATATGCTTGTCTCAAAGATTAAGCCATGAAAGTCTAAGTACACACGGCTGGTACAGTGAAACTGCGAATGGCTCATTACCTTTGCATTGAAAATGTGGAAGGTTATGTTTTGATCGCCGTGTATTTATTTATTTGTATGCGTGTTATTCGCATAACTAAAAAAGTATTAAACCGAATCGCATGAAATTTGGTGGGATGTTTGGTTATTATCCGGGGACCATTTGATTAGATTTTGGGATCGATCGGGTCAAAGGTCAAGGTCATGAAAAGGTCAAAATCTTCTTTTTACCATAACGCGGTCAATTTTTATCCAATTGGCATGCAACTAATGCCAAAATGTTCATAATTCAATGCCCAATCTTGTGATATGCGAAGGTATGCGAAGGTATGCGCTCTACCGAGTGCCCGTTCTAGTTAAATCAGTTATGGTTCCTTTGATCGCTCCAACGTTACTTGGATAACTGTGGCAATTCTAGAGCTAATACATGCAAACGAGCGCTGACCTTCGGGGATGCGTGCATTTATCAGACCCAAAACCCATGCGGGGTGGCCTCTCGGGGCGCCCTGGACGCTTTGGTGACTCTTGAGAACCTCGAGCAGATCGCTGGCCCTCATGGCGGCGACGTGTCATTCGAATGTCTGCCCTATCAACTTTCGATGGTACTTTCTGTGCCTACTGTTAAGTATTCAGAAATCCCCTGGTGCTGAACCGAAGAAAATGACCGGAGTCGAAAAGTTCTAATAAAATGTATTTATTAAAAAGTATTACCAATCGTTGATAATAACTAATAACTGTTCAGATACAGAGTATAACTCAGCTGAGGGAGCATGAATCACTGCGTCCACAGACCGCCAAAGCAGTTAACTGTCTAACAGTGAGTCAAGCTCACTAAATCTAATCCTCAACTGAGGGCTTCTCACAGGATCAACGGCCTACATGCAGCTAACCTGCATGCAGTGCATCTCTGCCGTCATCCAAAGGTCAAAAGCCTTGTCTTTCTGGTCAACATCTGTTTTTATACCTTCCCGGGCGTCCCGGCCCCTGGGGAGATATTCACTTCTCATTGGTTAACCTGTCTTGGTAAAACATTAGTCCTAATCCACTCATTGGCTGAGCAGTCTGTCCGTCGGTGTTGAAAGCGTGTCCACGCCCCTTGACACTTCAAGTCAAGTCTTTTATTGTCAGATACACAGAATGACACAGGGTCAGACTGGGCACTGAAATTCTTAGGACAAGGCACCACACAACAACTACCATAGCCTAACATAATATAACATAACATAACATGACATACACACTGTACAAGAACTCTGAACATAATACTAACATATATACATATAATACACATAATAACTAGACTACAGACAAATGGGAGTAGCAGGAAGTGAAAGCAGGTAGTGCAATAGAAAGTGTAAGTGTAAGTCCAAGGCTGAAAGTGACAGTGTATGTAAAGTGACGAGTGTAAAGTGTCGAGTGCAAAAGTGTCGATCGTGTGTCAGTGTCCATTGAGCAGCCTGATGGCTCTCGGGAAGAAACTGTTCTCCAGTCTCTGTGTGCGAGACCGGATACTACGGTACCGCCTTCCAGAAGGCAGCGGGGTGAACAGTCTGAAGGCTGGATGATGGCAGTCCTTTAGGATCCTGCCAGTCTTCCTGAGGCATCGTGCGGTATGTGTCCTGCAGGGCTGGGAGCTCCCTACCGATGATGAACTCCGCAGTCCTGACCACACTACGTAGGGCCTTGCGGTCCTTGGCTGTGCAGCTCCCATACCACACTGTGATGCACCCAGTCAGGATTCAATTCAATTCAATTCAGTTTATTTGTATAGCCCAATTTCACAAATTACAAATTTGTCTCGGAGTGCTTTACAATCTGTACATAGACATCCCTGCCCCAAAACCTCACATCGGACCAGGAAAAACTCCCAAATAACCCTTCAGGGGGAAAAAAAGGGAAGAAACCTGGAGGAGAGCAACAGAGGAGGATCCCTCTCCTAGGATGGACAGATGCAATAGATGTAATGTGTACAGAAGGACAGATTTAGAGTTACAATACATTCAATGAATATGACAGAGTGTATGAATAGTTCATAGTAGGCATATTCCACGATGGAGACCTCCACGATCCATCAGGCAGATGGCGGTGGGGAGGAGGAGTGGGCGGAGTCTCAACAGGACAGTGGCGTAGTCATGAGCAGGAATTCCACGACCCAGACGATCCATCAGGCAGATAGGATCTATGCCGATGACCCCATGAGACGTAAAGTCAAAAGGACTTCCGGGGAGAAAGCAGAGTTAGTAACGTGTGATTGAGAGATGAAAATTCATCCTTAAGGACAGAAAAAACAGGAGATAGGTACTCAGTGCATCCTAAAACGTCCCCCGGCAGCTATAAGCCTATAGCAGCATATCAAGGGGCTGGACCAGGGCAAACCTGATTCAGCCCTAACTATAAGCTCAGTCAAAGAGGAAGGTCTTAAGTCTACTCTTAAACGAGGTGACTGTGTCTGCCTCCCGGACTGAAATTGGAAGCTGGTTCCATAAAAGAGGAGCTTGATAACTAAAGGCTCTGGCTCCCATTCTACTTTTAAGACTCTAGGAACTACAAGTAGTCCCGCATTTAGTGAGCGTAGCTCTCTAGTGGGGCAATATGGTACGACAAGCTCCTTAAGATATGATGGAGCATCACCAATCAAGGCTTTGTAGGTTAAGAGAAGAATTTTAAAAGTGATTCTTGATTTTACTGGGAGCCAGTGCAGAGCAGCTAGTGCAGGAGTGATGTGATCTCTTTCTTAGTTTTAGTGAGAACACGAGCTGCAGCATTCTGGATCAACTGGAGGGACCTAAGAGATTTATTAGAGCAGCCTGCTAATAAGGAGTTGCAGTAATCCAGTCTCAAGTAACGAACGCGTGAACCAATTTTTCTGCATCTTTTGAGACAAGATGTGCCTGATTTTTGAAATATTACGTAGATGAAAGAATGCAGTCCTTGAGATTTGCTTTACGTGGGAGTTAAAGGACAAGTCCCGATCAAAGATAACGCCAAGATTCTTTACAGTGGTGTTGGATGCCAGGGCAATGCCGTCTACAGAATCCACATCACCAGATAATTGATCTCTGAGGTGCTCAGGGCCGATTAAAATTACTTGGTTTTGTCTGAGTTTAACATCAAGAAGTTGCAGGTCATCCATGTTTTATGTCTTTAAGACATGCTTGAATTTTACAGAGTTGGTTGCTCTCCTCTGGTTTTATCGATAAATATAGTTGAGTGTCATCTGCATAACAATGAAAGTTTATGGAGTGTTTCCTGATAATATTGCCCAAAGGAAGCATGTATAAGGTAAATAAAATTGGTCCAAGCACAGAACCTTGTGGAACTCCGTGATTAACGTTGGTGGTTATCGAGGCGTCATCGCTTACAAATACAAACTGAGATCGATCTGATAAATAGGATTTAAACCAAATTAGTGCCGTGCCTGAAATGCCAATCGACTGCTCCAGTCTCTGTAACAGGATGTCATGGTCAATGGTGTCGAATGCAGCACTAAGGTCTAACAAGACCAGGACAGAGAGGAGTCCTTTATCTGCTGCCATTAAGAGGTCATTTGTAATTTTCACCAGTGCCGTCTCGGTGCTGTGGTGTTTTCTAAATCCTGATTGAAATTTCTCAAATAAACTATTATGATGTAGAAAGTCGCACAACTGATTTCCACTTTCTCAAGGATCTTGGAGAGGAAGGAGGTTAGAGATCGGTCTGTAGTTAGCCAATACCTCTGGATCCAGAGTGGGCTTCTTCAGGAGAGGTTTAATAACAGCCACCTTGAAGGAGTGTGGTACGTGGCCTGTTAGCAGAGACACATTGATAATATCTAATAGAGAGCCGCCAATTAAAGGCAAAACGTCTTTAAGCAGCCTCGTCGGGATGGGGTCCAAGAGACAGGTAGACGTGTTGAAGTAGAAACCGTTGAAAATAATTGGTCACGGTTGATAGGAGAAAATCCTCAAATATACACCAGGGCATACAGCGGTTTCCAAGGCCATTCCACTTGAGGACAGATTGGCACTGGTTATGGGCAAGAGATTATTAATCTTGTCCTAATAGTTAAAATCTTTTCATTAAAGAAGTTCATAAAGTCATTACCACTAAGGTTTATAGGAATGCTCGGCTCCACAGAGCTGTGACTCTCTGTCAGCCTGGCTACAGTGCTGAAGAGAAACCTGGGGTTGTGTTTATTTTTTTCTATTACTGATGAGTAATAGGCTGCTCTGGCATTACGGAGGGCCTTCTTATATGTTTTAAGACTATCTCGCCAAACTAAGCGGGATTCTTCGAGATTAGTTGAACGCCATATGCGTTCAAGCTTTCGTGACGTTTGCTTCAGTTTGCGGGTCTGAGGGTTATACCAGGGAGCAAACCTCCTCTTCCTCACTGTCTTCTTCTTCAGAGGGGCTATCGAGTCCAGTGTCATTCTCAGAGAGCCTATGGCACTGTCAACAAGATGATCAATCTGGGACGGACTAAAGTTAGACCAGGAGTCCTCTGTTATATTGAGACGTGGTATCGAATCAAATACAGAAGGAATCGCTTCTTTAAATTTAGCTACAGCACTATCAGTTAGACATCTAGTGTACAAACTTTTGACTAACGGAGTACACTCCGGTAGTATAAATTCAAATAGGATGCTTTCTATTGTGCATCTGTAGAAATTGGTGAGGATGACTGAATCCATGCCAAACTTCTTCAGTCTCCTCAGGAAGAAGAGGCGCTTCCGGGCCGCTTTGACCTGTGTGAGCAGACCAGGTGAGGTCGTTGCTGATGTTGACCCCGAGGAACCTGAAGCAGCTGACCATTTCCACTGCAGAACCGTTGATATGCAGGGGTGCGTGCTCCTCCACCTGCCGTCTCCTAAAGTCCACAATCATCTCCTTTGTCTTGCTGATGTTGAGAGAGAGGCTATTATCCTGACACCATGTAGTCAGGGTAGCAACCTCCTCTCTGTAGGCTGACTCATCATTGCCAGTGATGAGGCCCACAATGGTTGTGTCATCAGCAAACTTGACAATGAGGTTGGAGCTGTGCGTGGCTACACAGTCATGTGTGAAGTCACTTGAAGTCATCTGTCCCTCTTCCTCTGCGTCGTTCTGTCCCCTCTCTGAATGGCATCACAGGGGTCCTCAGGATGCCTCTCAGTCTGCTACCCCCTGCTCTCCGAGCCAGGTGTGAACTTTGGGGGAAGGGGATCCCTTGCTGCAATTGATCTGTTTCTTGTCACACAGAAAGATTCATTTTACCAGTTTCAGTTATCCATTAAATTATAATCCAGACATTTACCAAACAATATTGTAAATTATTAAACAATAACACATTCCATAACAACATGCATGAAGTAATGGTATATTAGTAAATCCTAATTTACATATTGCTTTAGTAATCAGGGTTCGATTCCGGAGAGGGAGCCTGAGAAACGGCTACCACATCCAAGGAAGGCAGCAGGCGCGCAAATTACCCACTCCCGACTCGGGGAGGTAGTGACGAAAAATAACAATACAGGACTCTTTCGAGGACCTGTAATTGGAATGAGTACACTTTAAATCCTTTAACGAGGATCCATTGGAGGGCAAGTCTGGTACCAGCAGCCGCGATAATTCCAGCTCCAATAGCGTATTTTTAAGTTGCTGCAGTTAAAAAGATCGTAGTTGGATCTCGGGATCGAGCTGACGGTCCGCCGCGAGGCGAGTCACTGTCTGTCCCAGCCCCTGCCTCTCGGCGCCCCCTCGATGCTCTTAACTGAGTGTCCCGTGGGGTCCGAAGTGTTTACTTTGAAAAAATTAGTTCCTCTGCCGTGTCGGGTTACCCGGCGAATCAGATGCCGTGAGCCTCTGCTCTCTTTGCCGGAGCCAGAGCCACACTGCCGTCCTCCGGGCTGGCGCCTCATTCGACCACGACCTCAGATCAGACGAGACAACCAGCTGAATTTAAGCATATTACTAAGCGGAGGGAAAGAAACTAACAAGGATTCCCTCGGTAGCGGCGAGCGAAGAGGGAACAGCCCAGTGCCGAATCCCCGTCCGACGGGAGGATTGGGGACATGTGGCATACGGAAGATCGCTTGCCCGGTGTCGCTCGGGGGCTTGAGTCCTTCTGATCGAGGCTCATCCCATGGACGGTGTGAGACCGGTAACGGCCCCCGTCGCGTCCGGTCTTCGAGTCGGGTTGCTTGGGAATGCAGCCCAAAGTGGGTGGTAAACTCCATCTAAGGCTAAATACCGGCACGAGACCGATAGTCGACATGTACCTTAAGGGAAAGTTGAAAAGAACTTTGAAGAGAGAGTTCAACAGGGCGTGAAACCGTTGAGTCTGCTCGGGGGATTCAACTCGGCGAATCAGGGACGCCGCTCGGTCCGCGGGGATCCCCTCGTGGGACCTCTGCACTCTGCTGGCTGGCCCTCGCCGGGCGCATTTTCTCCGTTGCGGTGCGCCGCGACCGGCTCTAGGTCGGCTTGGAAAGGCTTGGTGTAAAGGTGGCTCGTGGGCTCCGGCCGCGTGCTTTACAGCGCCCATTGCCCGGACCTCGCCGCTTCCCGGGGCCGTGGACATAGTACTTGCTGCGCCCTCTCTCACCGCGTGCGGAGGGACGGGGCCCCCTGCTCCCGGTGCGACTGTCGACCGGGGCGGACTGTCCTCAGTGCGCCCCAACCGCGTCGTGTCGCCAGGGCGGGGATCGGCTCTCGTAAAAGGCGTCAGGGGTCTGCAGCGATGTCGGCAACCCACCCGACCCGTCTTGAAACACGGACCAAGGAGTCTAACGCACGCGCAAGTCTGAATATTTTTTTGTATTCTCTGGGAGGGACCCTGAGCACCAGGAGTAAACCCACATTTGGAGATGCTAATAATTTGAATGATCCTACAGAGAATATATTTGTATTCTCTGGGAGGGATCCTGAGCACCAGGCACCAGGAGTAAACCCAACATTTGGAGATGATGATATTTAGAATGATCCTAAAGATAATATCTTTGTATTCTTTGGGGTGGATCCTGAGCACCAGGCACCAGGAGTAAACCCCAAATCGGACATGATAATATTTTGAATCATCCTACAGAGAATATTTTTGTATTCTCTGGGAGGGATCCTGAGCACCAGGCACCAGGAGTAAACCCCAAATCGGACATGGTAATATTTTGAATCATCCTACAGAGAATATTTTTGTATTCTCTGGGAGGGATCCTGAGCACCAGGCACCAGGAGCAAACCCAACATTTGGAGATGATGATATTTAGAATGATCCTAAAGATAATATCGTTGTATTCTTTGGGGTGGATCCTGAGCACCAGGCACCAGGAGTAAACCCCAAATCGGACATGGTAATATTTTTGTATTCTCTGGGAGGGACCCTGAGCACCAGGAGTAAACCCACATTTGGAGATGCTAATAATTTGAATGATCCTACAGAGAATATTTTTGTATTCTCTGGGAGGGATCCTGAGCACCAGGCACCAGGAGTAAACCCAACATTTGGAGATGATGATATTTAGAATGATCTTAAAGATAATATCGTTGTATTCTCTGGGAGGGACCCTGAGCACCAGGCACCAGGAGTAAACCCAACATTTGGAGATGCTAATAATTTGAATGATCCTAAAGATAATATCGTTGTATTCTTTGGGGTGGATCCTGAGCACCAGGCACCAGGAGTAAACCCCAAATCGGACATGATAATATTTTGAATCATCCTACAGAGAATATTTTTGTATTCTCTGGGAGGGATCCTGAGCACCAGGCACCAGGAGTAAACCCAACATTTGGAGATGATGATATTTAGAATGATCCTAAAGATAATATCGTTGTATTCTTTGGGGTGGATCCTGAGCACCAGGCACCAGGAGTAAACCCCAAATCGGACATGATAATATTTTGAATCATCCTACTCATCTTTCTATTTGTTCTCCTGCGCCTCCATTTTCCGAATCATCTTCTGCAGCTCGGTCCTTCTGTCTGCCATCTTTTTGCCGAAGAAACCTCTGCTCTTTTTTTTCATTTTGAGACAGATGTTTTCGAGGATGATGTTGACGTCTGTCAGATTTTGAAATCTAAACCTCCAGTTTAGACATTCAGCGGACAGTTCTTCTTCCATCTCTTCGAATTTAGTGTGCTGCAGCTGGAGCTCTTTCTTCAGGCTCTGATACATCTCAACCATGCTTTCCGTTTCGGCCCTAGCCCTTTTTAAAGTGGCCTCCAACTGGTTGTTTTTGTCCAGTTCCATCTTTAATTGCTCGACCAGAGCCTTGTTTTGGGAGTCCTTCTCATTGAGGTCTTTGATGTTCTGCAAACGGAGGACATCCATCTCTTCGTCAAGAATAGCAACGATGTTGTTGTAATTCTCACGGCTGCAGCGCTGAGCGTCCTCCAGTTCTTCTTGCATCTCTTTGACCTTAGAGTGCAGCAGCTGGACTTCTGTCTGCTGGTTCAGATATATCTTAAGCACGCTCTTCGTATCGGCCCGAGCCATTTTCAAAGTGGCCTCCAGCTGGTTGTTTTTTTCCAGTTCCATCTTTAAATGATCGGCCAGAGCTTCGTTGTTGGCGTTAAATACTTGTTTACTATGCTCCAAAATCTGGTCCTTCTCGTTGAGGTCTTCGGTGAGTTTCTTGATCTCTTCCTCAAACGTATCAACCATCTTGATGAAATTCTGTTGGCTGCGGCGCTCAGCGTCCTCAATCTTATCCTCCATCTTTTCGTCCTTTAATTGGAGTTCTTCTTGCATCTCTTTGACCTTAGAGTGCAGCAGCTGGACTTCTGTCTGATGGCTTTGATCTATCTCAGCCAGGCTCTTCGTATCGGCCAGAGTCATTTTTAAAGTGGCCTCCAACATTTTGTTTTTTTCTAGTTCCATCTTTAAATGATCGGCCAGAGCTTCGTTGTTGGCGTGAAATACTTGTTTACTATACTCCATCATATGGTCCTTTTCATTGAGGTCTTCGGTGAGTGTCTTGATCTCTTCCTCAAACTTAGCAACCATCTCGTTGTAATGTGGGTGACTGCGGCGCTCAGCGTCCTCTGTCTTTTCCCTCTGTAGTTGGAGTTCTTCTTGCATCTCTTTGATCTTAGAGTGCAGCAGCTGGACTTCTGTCGGCTTGCTCTGGCTTAGTTTGTTTAAGAAACAAGCCGTGAATCCCATTTTCTTCTTAATGTCCACAGCACCAACGGTGGTCTGTGGCTGCTTGACGTGGGGGACCTGTTCTTTAGGTGAAGGTCCTGAACAGTTCTGGAGGAGAGAAGCGTGAACGTCGACAGCACTGGACATTTTCTGTGGCGGTTTGAAGTACAGTGTAAAAACGTTGGTGAAGGTAAAAGAGTGTAGTCTGACAAACACTGCTTGTTTGATAAACACTGCTAGTCTGATACACACTACTTAACTTCTTGTATGTTTTCTTGAACACTGATTGTCTTGCAAACAAAGGCAGCACTGGAACACAAGAATCTCTCCTGAGCTGCTGGTATACACACTAAAAGAATAAAGCCACATGCTTATGTCACTGTCATGGATGACATCATCAATCAAAGGACGTTCCATTCAGGGGGTTTCCATGAGAAAATATTCTGAGTGGAAACGCCCTCTTTGTGACGCATTCCATCTCCATGGATACATCAGGGACTACACAATTGTCCAGTAAAATACTACACGGTATTTTTATCGATGTTACATCATTTATTTAATTCACTTTTTAAAAGGCACTTACATTTGATACATACCCATGTATTCTCAGCTATTTATATAGCGATGCACCATTGTGTTTCCGATCCCGTGAATCTGGCGTATATAAAGTGTTGAATCGTAATTCTCGCGGTACCTACTATGCTTCCTGAAGGCAACGTAATCGAGGCGGGTCCTCAGATCTCGCGAGAAGAAGGACCCGGAAGTAGAGCGTCCACAGAGTCAATAAGCAAAAGCCAAACATATCTATGTGCCGTTTGACAGCGGAGATATAAATATAACCACCGCGTAAACACCTCCTTCTCCCAACTCCAAACCACAGGTACACCTCATTTCCCGACACCCCACAGCAGGACAGTTATCAACTTCCACTTTTATTAACCATGTGTTGTGGCTCCTGACAAAATAAATAGTGGTCTCATAATTAGTTTCACAAAAATCTCCATTGTTTGTCGCTTGAGGCTATCTTTTAGGATTTATTAGTCAGAGGAGAGACAAGTGAAAGAAAAGCAGCACAAAGGAGGCGGAACTAAACGTGAACGAGTTTGAAGAGACGGATCTTCTCCAGTGGCGCAGGGGATGAAGGCTGCCGAGCTCACAGGCGTCGAGTCCTACAACTCCTTAAAGTGCCGTAGCAGCCCGTGAAATGGCTTCTTAAAGTCGCGTAACCCCATTTGTTTAACGGAGTGTATTCCACCACCGCCTCCGAATAAACCACTGAGCGCTGATGGCAGCGAAGCATACACTATAGGCCTACAGTCAATGTGGCCAGAGTCTTCAGGCTGTGCTGCTGTTTGTGTCCACTGGAGGCGTCTGGGGTCATGCATTACAGTTATGTTGCCACGATATCATGGTTGAGAAAGAACTGCATATTTTCTTTGTCTCCATGTGAGGCCTGTGTCTTCAACTGGTGAGTTTGACTGATACTGATACGGCCCCTGGCATGTCGGTACAGTGTGAGTGAGTCATTTAGTACTTCCTATAGGCACGAAGCACATCTGGTTAACACTTCCTGTACGCATTAAATACATCTGGGGAACACTTCCTGTAGGCACTAAATACATCTGGGTCACACTTCCTGTAGGCACTAAATACATCTGGGTAAAACTTCCTCTAGGCACTAAGCACATCTGGGTAACACTTCCTCTAGGCATTACATACATCAGGGTAAAACTTCCTCTAGGCTATAAGTACATCTGGGTAACACTTCCTGTGTCGTCCTGTAGGCGACGTGTTTCGTGGTGACCGCCCTTCCCCACCTCTTGTTCATGGCCTCCTTCTCCTGGATGCTGATGGAGGGCCTGCTGCTGTGGAGCAAGGTGGTGTCAGTGAGGACCGCCGGATGAAGCTCTACTACGTCATCGGCTGGGGTGAGCTCTTCTTCTTCTTCTTCTTCTTCTTCTTCTTCTTCTTCTTCTTCTTCTTCTTCTTCTTCTGTGGTTTGTTACAACAGTGGCAAACTCGAGGGATGGTGGAGTAAGAGGCTGGCATGGGAGGATTAAACATGAGCCTCATAATGCATTCAGAAATATAGATCTTTTTTTTTTGCGTGCAAAAATCTGAACACTTACTTACCCCCCAAAAAGAGTACTGCCAGGTAGGCCTACTTTTCAATGCATTCAGGAAACTCAAATCAGGTTGAGGGAGCAGCAGCTGGACCATCAGAGCTTCAGGTGAGGTGTTACATTGATTCTGTGTTGATGTGTATTATTATGCTTGACATTGTTAATATCGCCTACCTGTTTAATGTGAATTATTATTATTATAATGTTAAAACATGCATGTGCAGGCTAGGCTACGTTTCCTTTGCTCTTTAGGGAACAGTCTGGCCACAGTGGCCGTCAGCAACTTCAGCACAAGAAGTTACTGTTTCAGACAAAGTGGTGGAGTCGGTATCCATGGCTGCATTATTATATAGCCCGACACTCTTTGTTTTGAGTAGGATATAGAATATATACTGTTACTGTATTTTGGCATTTTAGCAGAACTTTTCTTATTTGGTGCAGAATACGGTTTTGGATTTAAACTAAGGTTTGATAACAGTAATTTAGTTTAAATCAGTTTAAAGAGACTGAGACTGTACTTCAAGCAACATCAACGGTTTTCACTTGTTTTTTTGCGAGAGAAAGTACTGGTATTTTTCCAAATATTATGTCACTCGGTAGTTTAATTATTTGTTGTGTCAGTCCTTGAAGTTCAGGCAGGTTGTGCCTTTAAAGCCCCCTGACTTGCATTTGTCTGACCAATCAGAGGCTGAGCTACAGGACGCTCTGCGTGTCGTCGACTGGGACATGATCCAATCCAGTTCCAGTGACGTCAGCGAGTTTGCGGACGTAGCAATGAGCCTCATAGCAACGCTAGCGGACACCATCGTCCCCACGGTAAAAGTTAGGGTCTTTCCTAACCAAAAGCCGTGGGTTGATAGATCCATCCGTGAAGCTGTGAACGCCCGTACTGCTGCCTATAACTCCGGTCTTGTATCCGGCAACATGGACGAGTACAAGGCAGCGGTCTATGGACTGAGGAGGCGGTGAAGGAAGCCAAGAGGAAGTACCGAGACAGAGTGGAATCACAGATGGAGCAGCGCGACACCAGGCGCCTATGGCAGGGGCTACGGACTATCACAGACTACCAGAGCAGACCCGCGCAATGGTGAGTGCCGACGCATCCCTAGCGGACGACCTGAACTCATTTTATGCACGGTTTGAGGCTAGCAACAACAGCGCTAGCTCGCCGGCTAACAACAACACCGTCAGCGTAGCCGAGGTGAGTTCTACCGCTGGGGATGAACACACACTCTCTGTGACCGAGCACAGTGTGAGGAGGGCTCTGTTGAGGGTGAACACCAGGAAAGCTGCAGGTCCAGATGGCATATCTGGGCGAGTACTGAAGACCTGTGCTAACCAGCTAGCTCCAGTGTTCACCACAATATGCAACCTCTCCCTGGCTGAGTCCGTGGTCCCCGCCTGCTTCAAGAGATCCACTATTGTCCCTGTGCCCAAGAATGCTTCTCCAGCATGTATGAATGACTACCGACCGGTGGCCCTCACCTCGGTGGTCATGAAATGCTTTGAGAGGCTGATAAAGGACTACATCTGCGCCTTCCTCCCTTCCTCCATGGACCCGCTGCAGTTTGCTTATCGCCCAAACAGATCCACGGATGATGCTGTCTCCCAGGTACTGCACACCACACTCTCTCATCTGGACAGCCAGAGGGGGCTATGTGAGACTGCTGTTCATTGATTATAGTTCAGCTTTCAACACCATAGTCCCTCCAGACTGGCCGGCAAGCTGATTGAGCTGGGACTGAACACCCTCCTGTGTGCTTGGATCCTGGACTTCCTGACCGCCAGGCCACAGGTGGTCAGGGTGGGCAGACACACCTCAACCCCCTCACCCTGAACACAGGATCCCCCCAGGGTTGCGTCCTCAGCCCCCTACTGTACTCCCTGTACACACATGACTGTGTGGCCAGGTTCAGCTCCAACACCATCATCAAGTTTGCGGATGACACAGTGGTGGTGGGCCTGATCTCCGACAACGACGAGAAGGCCTACCTGGAGGAAGTTGCTGATCTGTCACTCTGGTGCCAGGACAACAGCCTCCTCATGAATGTCACCAAAACTAACTTGTGGACTTTAGGAGGGTACAACAACAGAGGACGTACTCACCACTGGGGATTAACGGGACTACTGTGGAGAGGGTGAGCGGGTATAAATACCTGGGAGTCCACATCACCGAGGATCTGACATGGTCAACGAACACAGACACTCTGGTGAGAAAGGCAAGGCAGCGCCTCTACCACCTCAGGCAGCTGAGGAAATTTAAAGTTTCCCAGAGGATCCTTCAGTCCTTCTACTCTGGAGCTGTAGAGAGCGTCCTGACAGGAAGCATCACAGCCTGGTTTGGCAACTGCTCCGCTCAGGACAGGAAGGTTTCAGAGAGTAGTGCGTTCGGCTGAACGCACTATTGGAACTACACTCCCACCCTGCAGGACTTGTACACCAGGAGGTGCAGAACCAGAGCCGGCAGGATCATGAAGGATCCTCACCACCCCAACAACAGACTGTTTCAGCTGCTGCGGTCAGGCAGGCGCCTCCGTAGTCACGCTGCAAGAACAGAGAGACTGAGACGGAGTTTCTTTCCTCAGGCCATCAGGACTGTGAACTCCGACCTCACCAGGACCCCCACATAGACCCACACAACTGCCCCTCTTAGGCACACACACACACACACACACACTTACTGTAAATATTGTGTTGTTTTTTATTGTAAATAGTGTGTACTTGTTGCCCTTGCACATTCCTGCTGAGCATTGCCACTTTCATTTCACTGCACACCCTGTGTGTGTATGTGACAAATAAAACATCTTGAATCTTGAATCTTGAATTACATTGATCTGGAAAACGATAACTCATAAAAACACCTTTAGTGGACTTGCAGTGGATGAACAGCCAGCAGCAACACGACATCGTTCTTTTGTTGCTATTCTTTGGCGTGCTGGTGGCAGTAATAACTTGTGTAACTATGTGTGATGAAGAGGAGGAGTTGCAAGCTGTTGGATCTTCCACAAGGCAGCCTGGAGGAGAGGCTGCAGAGGGACAACGCTCTTCTCCAGGTAACCAAGAACAACTGTTGTCTTCTAACCACTTCTCCCTCCCTAATGTTCATTCATGAGGTTGCCAACCATGTAGTAGACGGACGCCTTCTGGACGCCATGGGGGAAGCAAGAGCTTTCATTAAGAAAAGATGCTGTGGTGATGGAAAATAATAAATTATTAAATATAACTATTGTGTGTATTATTTTACGCAACTATTCTAGTCCGCATGTAGCATATTCCAATCTGTTAAAAATGTTCTCCTGAGAGAAACCTGCGTAACATCCGGTTGTTCTTTTTATCACGGAGGATGGCAATTTTTTTATTTTTATGCAACTTTAAAAAGTAAAAAGGCAGCGCCGTCTATTTCTTCTGCTCGTATTCTCTGCCGACCTCACTAAACTTTAGCGCCGCGCTCTCGTCTTTTAAAATGATGATTCCATGCGAATGCAACATAAACACTGCCTCGCTGCTAGCATGGCACGCTGTCTTCACTTGGAAGATTGCAGAGTGTAACTGGACGCTCAGCTCTGTGACCTCGATGTAATGATCACACGGGGCAAGGTCAGAGGAGGTTCAAGATATTTAGACTATACAGCGTAGTTTTTGTTTGCAGTTTCTTTTGGATAGATGTTTACAAAAGTTCCTTTCTCAAATCTCTCGCTCTCTCCGGAGACATCTTGTTAGTATATATATATACACACACACACACACACACATGTATAATTAAAGAAGTCATTAATGCAGCTGAGAACACTATTTAGATCAGACTTAGAAACTGGATCACCATAATCTTTTTTCTCACTTGTCATCTTGGGGTTCTAGATCTCAAAGGTAAAAAATAAGTATAAAACGAGTCATGTGTTATTGTACCAGATGTCCACGTGTTAATAATAAGTTCACTATTGACAGAAATGCAGAAAAATGTGTTGACACTGTCTATAGTGCATTATTAACATACTCGGTATGTGTTTTAATCTGCGTACATGCATTATGATGTATATGATATTCCTTTATTTGTCCCACAGTGGGGACATTTCACAAATCACAGCAGCGGTGCACATCAGAGCATCAATGAAAATAAATATACAACAAAATAATAATGCTAAATATGCAGGGGGAAAATAAAGTAAAGTGCTGAGTAAAGTAAAGTGCCGAGTTTGCCAGGATCGCCAGCGATCTACTGCAGTGTGTTGTGCAGCCTGACAGCAGCAGGAAGGAAGGACTTGTGCTGCCTCTCCCTCAGACACCGGGGAGGAATCAGCCGGTGGCTGAAGGAGCTGTGCAGAGCTGCCAGAGTGTCATGCATGGGGTGGGAGGCGTGGTTCATCAGAGACGAGAGCTTTGCCATCATCCTCCCGTCCCCCACCACCTCCACAGTATCCAGAGGACACCCAGCACGCTGCTGGCCTTCTTTAGCAGCTTGTTCAGCCTCTTCCTGTCAGCCGCTGCCATGCTGCTGCTGCTCCAGAAGACCACTCCATAAGAGATGGCTGATGCCACCACAGAGTCCAAGAAGGTCTTCAGGAGGGCTCCCTGCACTCCAGAGGACCTCAGTCTCCTCAGCAGAAAGAGTCTGCTCTGTCCCTTTTGATAGAGTGCATGTGCGTGGTCAGCCCAGTCCAGTTTGTGTTTCAGGTGAACACCCAGGTACTTATAAGATTTTACAATCTCAATGTCCAGTCCCTGGATGCTCACTGGTACCAGACAAAAGCAGCCTTAACTCAGATTATATATATATATATGTGTGTGTATGTATATATATACAGGACTGTCTCAGAAAATTAGAATATTGTGATGAAGTTCTTTATTTTCTGTAATGCAATTAAAAAAAATGTCATGCATTCTGGATTCATTAAAATCAACTGAAATCCTTTATTCCTTTTTATTATTTTATATGGCTTACAGCTTACACAAACAACTCAAATATCTATCAATATTAGAATATGAATTGTCTAATTAACTCAAACACCTGCAAGGGGGGTTTCTGAGCCTTGACAAACACTCAGCTGTTATAAATCAAATATTAAAATTTTATGAGATAGGATTTTAGAGTTTTCTTAAGCGTAATATAATCAGCAATATTTAAAAATAAAAGGCTTGCAATATTTCAGTTGATTTGTAATGAATCCAGAATGCATGACATTTTTGTTTTTTTAATTGCATTACAGAAAATAAAGAATTTTATCACAATATTCTAATTTTCTGAGACAGTCCTGTATATATGTGTGTGTGTGTGTGTGTGCCTGTGTGTTTCAAAGCCAAGGGGGTTTCACCTCAAACACACATCTGTAAAGTTATGTAACTCTATAATTGCTCACACTGAAGGAACTTTGTATCATCTGGTCAGATACTGCCAAAAAGCCACATAGCCGTTATAATCAATGCTATCATGGCTATCAAGTGTTGAAAAATTGGTAAAAAAGGAACCAAATAGAAGTTTTATTCATTACTATTATAGATAAATATACCAGTATCGTATTTATGGTATCATACGTATTTATGGTATTGTATTGAATTCTGGTATCGTGGTAGTATCATGATATGGCAGGTATTGTATCAAAGATCGTGACAACCAGGTAGAGGCAGAACAGACTCAAGGCTCAGCAGAGCACACAAGACTTGAAGACTTGTTCAGGCCAAAAAGTTGGTTCATGAATGACCATATTATATATAATGACAATTTATATTTATTACTACTATTATCGGGCCCGATCACTGACTTAGTGAGAATGGTGGACCTATTGTTCTCTTAAAATGTTTATTTTTATGTAGATTTGTGGTCGGAACAATCAAATGACCGTAGGTCATACAACATGTGGCGACAAAAAAAAGTCACCAGCATAATATATATAATAATATAATATGTATTTTTATATGTACTATATATTATATATAATAACAGTGTATTTAATATACAGTTTATAATATATAATAATATATATAATATTATATGTAACAGTTAAATAGCCACTGGCTAACATAATATATATATATATATATATATATATATATATATATATATATATATGTATATATATGCACACACACAACAGACAGCGATGTGTAATCAGTTCCTTTGGCAGACAGGAGCTAAATAACACGCGAATAACAGGTTTAAACGTCAGCTAGTTAACACAGAGTCAGAATAAATAGTGTCTCGTTCTAACTTTAGATAATTACGGTCAAGTTTTAACATATTAAAGACAAAGCTCCTCTGTCTGACCCACTGTCATGTGATCAAAACTCAGAGGCGTCTTTAGGAAAGGCTACTATTAATTGCGTTGACTCTTATCCTTCTGTTCATATGTTTAACCCAATGAATATTTGTACAATTGAAGTGTTACTCCATTTGTATAATAGCCCTTTGAATATTAAATGTAGACGCTGCGGATCTTTTCACCTTTGGAGTCCGACTCCACACGGTCGAATTAGCGAGTAACACCGGAAGTTGCGTCGTTGGCGCGAATAACAACAACAACAACAAAGCGGATATTTCAATTTCCGAAGCTATTATCATTAAATTACAAAATGTATAGACTTTTATTCAACACGGTGGAGGCCGTTCGTTTATGATAAGATGTATAAGAATGTTATTTGATGTATGTTTAAAGTTATAACGCTTGTTTTAATGTTTGCTAAGCAGTTGCTTTATCGTGAGTTAGCCAGACAAGCTCTTCCTACATCGGACAGTGGCCTTAACGCTATTTACACTTTTATATTTGGATGTTTCTCTCTTGACAAAACGATGACTAGTCGGCGGTCGTATTAATTACTATCAGTAACGTACAACGTTAGTCATTCGCTTGCTACCTCTTTTTTTATCTGGCAGTGCATCAAAGAACAGGTAAGTTGCCTTCAGTTAGTTAGCGTAACATTATCGTGAAAGAATATTGACTGATAGCTATAATCACTAAACTAACGTTACTGCTAATGCCATTTTAACAAACGTGAATGTAGTTAATGTCTTTCCCACTGGTCCTTATTCAGTTATGTCCAAAGGGGCCAAGGGAGGCTTCATTGTGAAGTTTGTGGAAAGCAAAGCACAAAAAACAGAGAATGCTGTCAAGGCTTACGAGGTAAAGTTCATTATCATATCCCTTGTTGATGTTTACCTTTTTTCCTTGTGCGAATGTCTATTCGTTTGCAGTGGATGATGACCTTTTTCTTGCGTTTAAACAGGCCATTTTGGAGCTGCAGTCTGACAAGTACTTGAAAACCATCGATGAAGATGCAGTTTTACAGATGGACCAGAAGGACAAGTCTCTGTTTGTCTTCAGCAGCTTCACCACTCCAGCCTTCATGCACTGCAAAAAGGTATGACTCGATATGTGATGCATCAAAACCTGGATCCTAAATGTGATGGGAATTTGTGAAAGCTTGTCACTGATGGTAGTTATTCTCTTTCTCCCTCTTTTTTTATTTGACGTGTAGCTTGGCTGCCGGGTGGTGAGTCCACTGGTGGTGTTGTACTGCCTGCAGCAGCAGCACTGCGTCCCCAAAGCAGAGGAGCCCGTCTATAACATGGCAATGGCTGACATCACTATTTCCTGCACCAGCTTGGATAAAGCATCACGGGTAGGTTCACTGCGTGTGATGCTTTTCAGATTGTTGCTCTCTAATAAATACCAAAGATGTCACAGAGTGTATTTATGTTTTGAACATAAAACATGAAGAAATATTCGACGCAATTCAAGTAACATAATCGTTACTGATTACATCTTAATGATGTTAGGCAGTTTCCTCTATCCCTCCCTTTTTAACGTCTCAGGCAGGGTGATTATGTGGGGATTTATTGTCAATCTCAGCTGCCTGTTAGTGATGTGAACATGTATTAACGTTAGTCAATCATTTGAAAGAATACGGAATATAACTATGATGACATGTTAACTAATGCAGCTTTCATCTTTGTTATGAAATCGCAGAGCACAAACCACGAAGCCATACTTTTCAGTGAGTGCTGAACATTGTTTGCACTTAATAGTGCAAGTCTGAAAAGGACCAATTCATATGAAAGCTGGTCATTGTAGTGGAACATAGATGTACATCCCCAAATATATACAAAAAGTGTAACATAGTGCACAACTAATATTCTCCATTGGGGGTTTAGACTTAGGAATGCACAGCACAGTGTTCTTTAGACTTAGGAATGCACAGCAGTGTTCTTTAGACTTAGGAATGCACAGCAGTGTTCTTTAGACTGAGGAATGCACAGCACAGTGTTCTTCCACGTTTTTGTGTCTCTCTCCACAGGCAGCAGTGATGGATCTGGTGCAACTCATGGGTGGACGAGTCTATCTTGATCTAAATGTATCGGTCACACACCTGATAGCCGGCGAGGTGGGCAGCAAGAAATACCTGGTAGCGGCCAGCCTGGGTAAACCCATCCTGCTGGCTTCATGGGTCAATGCCTGCTGGGAGAAATCTCAAAACAGGTGTTAAAACGGACATTTCTGTTCTAACATCTATGTAGAAAGATGCATACAGATTTTTGTTTTCTTGGCCAAATCTACTCTTTTGACGATAATGAACACCTTGTTCTGCCTCCTTCAGTCTTTTCCGGTATACAGACCTGCCCATGGAGGACTACCTGTGCCCTGTGTTGTGTGGCTGCACTGTTTGTGTGACTGGCCTCTCCAGCACAGAGCGCAAAGAGGTGCAGCGGCTCTGTGATCAGCATGGAGCCATCTACACCGGTCAGCTCAAAATGAACGAGTGCACACACCTCATCGTTAGTGAGCCAACGGGTAGGTCACTATCAGTTACAGCACAATGGGTTCCGTTATAGCTGCTCGTATCATTTGTAAGGGTTTGTATTTGTTCGCAGGTCAGAAGTACGAGTGTGCAAGGAAGTGGAACGTGTATTGCGTGTCTCTGCACTGGCTCTTTGACAGCATCGAAAAGGGCTTTTGTCAAGACGAGAGCCGGTACACTGTGGAGCGTAACGCATCAAAGACCACTCGACCGCACACTTCCACCCCCACTGGCACCAACAAGAAATTGGGTGAGCCACAGTCTGATTGTTGCTTGTTGTGTACTGTATTTTTGTCTGTAACATTGTATTGAAGAATCGTGTTTCTGAACTCCAGAGGGTCCATCTCTGCTGGGCTTGAGCCACATCTCCGTGAATGCTAGCATGACAATGAATGACACCGTCACCAACGGCACCATCAGCCGCCTGGAGGCTCCAGACCCCATCGATACTCTGGATCTCACCGTCTGCCCGGCTGATGATATACTGGATGGCTGTAAGGTAAACAAAAGAACGTTCCTTTTCATTTCGAGTCGAGATTTCATTTCCACTATTTTCTCTTTTTTCAAATCATGAGAAAGACATAGATGAGGATTTATTTCCGTCTTTGTTCAAATGTCGTGCAGCTGTACCTGTGTGGCCTGCCAGGGAAGAAACTGGAGAAGCTGCGGCGTCTTGTGAACGTTGCAGGAGGTCTGCGCCTCAACCAGCCCAGTGAGGAACTCACACATGTGGTCATGGGAGAGCTGGACCAGGACCTCAAGACGTTTCTGTTCAAAGCAGCACATCGGTCAGACCTGCAAAGATGATTACTTTACATAGATTGTATTGCATCCTCGCCTATTGCATGTTTTTTATCCCCTGAGCCTCACTTATCCAAATATTCCTACATTTTCAAAATGTTTATATAGGTTACTATCAAATGAAGGCAAATGCCTCACAATAGAATGTAATAATATAAACGTATAAGCTACATGGACTTGAGGCCTCTCTAAATGTAAGTTCAGGATACATCCATACCTTATCCGAAATCTTCGATTTCTACAGAATATACAGAATCCCGCTTGATTACATTCTGCTAAATCATAAATTGTGATGTTCACGTCTGCATGTTGCTTCTCAGACCCCATGTGGTAACAGTGCAGTGGCTGCTGGACAGTTTCAACAAAGGCAGTCTGCTCCCAGAAGCGAGTTACCTCCACCCCGACTGTGTGCCCCCGTCCCCGGCTGCCGTCTCTGTGTCGGCCCGCCGCACTCCTTCCTCCCGGCATTCAGATGGCCCCCCTGCAGCCAGCCCCAGCACTCCCATGCAAACCAGAGCAGAGGAAGATATGCTCTCTCAGTACATGAATGATGACCCTACATTCGGTAAGTATCTGATTCTACAAGATCTACTTTTATATATGAAAGCTCAGTTCATTTTTCTTGTTTCCTCCAGTGGACATGCCCCCACCAGCAGAGGGCAACAGCAGGAGGTCCGTCCGTACATCTGCTGCCCAACCGTGGGCACCAGACCGCACCAGAGGACCAGAGCCAGACTCCACCCTGCAGGAAGCCAGCGAGGCGGGCCTGTTTTTTGGGAGACGTTTCCTACTCGTGGGCTTTGGCGCCGAGGCAGAGACCCAGCTCTCCATGCTGGTGACAGAGAATGGAGGCACGGTCCTGATGGGCCGGACGCGTGTTGTGGCAGACTACGCCGTGGTCCCACTGTTGGG
This sequence comes from Pseudoliparis swirei, assembly GCF_029220125.1. Taxonomy (NCBI): domain Eukaryota; kingdom Metazoa; phylum Chordata; class Actinopteri; order Perciformes; family Liparidae; genus Pseudoliparis; species Pseudoliparis swirei. The sequence goes on from NC_079403.1 coordinate 6,848,907, forward strand.
CTGTGCAGTGGAGGCCACAGTGGACGAGGTGGTCACTGACACCTGGCTGGTAAGATCATCGTCACACTGCTTTAATTGTGTCCGTGTCGGGAGGAGGGTGCGGCTTTCTGGCTGATTTGAGAGCCGTCTGTTGATTTGTCGACTGGTCGAACAAAGAGGAAAATCCTTTGTTTGTTAATCGTCTTTGTTGCTCGTCATATTTTATTTTTGAGGCAACAGACTTCATTTTTGAGTCAATAGTAGGAAACACTATCTGGTTCCAGCATCACTAATATAAGTACTTGCTGTTTTTTTCTTTTTCATATCATGTCAATTTTAATATATTTAAGTTTTGGACTAGCATTTGCACAAAAAAAGTCTTTTAAAGACGTCACCTCGGCCTCTGGGAACTTGTAATGTGCATTTTTCTGTAATGTTTTTGCTGCAATCCGACATACATACAGTGGGTACGGAAAGTATTCAGACCCCTTTAAATGTTTCACTCTTTGTTTCATTGCAGCCATTTGCTGAAATCAGAAAAGTTCATTATATTTCTCATTCATGTAACTCAGCACCCCATCGTGACAGAAAAAAACCATAAAATGTAGACATTTTTGCAAATTTATTAAAAAAGAAAAACCGAAATATCACATGGTCATAAGTATTTCACTGATTCAGAAAAACACATTTGTTCTCCATTTGTTCTGCGCGCCACGATTATGCTTCGTAAGCTTGAGACCTGACAGGCGGGCTTTGCTTGTGTTCTTTTCCAGGCCATGTGTGTGGAGAAGGAGTGTGTGCTGCAGCTGTGCTCCAACCCTTTGTTCACGCCCGTTCCTCTGATGGACGGATGTTTTCCCCTCAAAGATTGCATTCTCTCCGTCAGCCAGTTTACGGGAGCAGAGAGGGAGTCTTTGGTGGAGCTGGCCAAGCACCTTGGAGCCAAGTACGGTGACATTGCAGTCCCACTTTTATTCTACATTGAGGGTGCTTTAATCGATTTGGCCACCGCTTGTTACCAGACGATATCTGTTCTAAATGGTTTGATCGTCGAACTCTATGACGGTCAATCAGAAGAGCTCATCAGATGACGCTATGTGTCGCTAAAATGGCTTCAAAAGTCTGGCAGTTCAATTAGAACGACTAAATAATAACCAGGCGTCGTCTGTTGCTGAGTCTCTAAGAGAGGAGAGGGAATTATGTGGCACATGTTGCCTGCCAACAAAAAGATTCTTTCTCATATCAAAATTGTAATAATTAATAGACAATGTTGTAGATCGATGTGTAACAGATGAGTAAATAATGCTACGTGATAAATGAAAGGATTCAATCGACCCTGTGTTTTGTATTGGCCCCAAAGATCCTGATCGGAGCACCCAGTTCACAGAACACACAGTATAAAGAGTAAGAGCTGTTTAGTTTTGGGTGTTTACCTTTTCCAAATTGATGAGGTCAAAGAATTTAATTGGAAAAAGCAAATGTATTTATACAGCACAATTCATAGGCGTGACGAAATTGTCCAAGTTTGATTTCCTTTTGTACACGTTTGAAGCTGCATCAGGTCCCGGACTGTGGTGTTAGAAATGCAGAAGAAGTCCTCGACTGCACGTTGTTCCGACACAATTGATTGGTGTTCTCCCTCCGGCTTACCTTCACCCTCACGTGTCCCGCCTTCCCTTTTTGTGAACTACCTCTCTTGAATCTTTTCTTCTCTCACCCCCTGCAGTGTCCAGGATTACTTTGTGCGCCTGGCCAACCAGAAGAAAGGGATGCTGGCCAGCACTCATCTGGTGCTGCAGAGCCCCGAGGGCACAAAGTACCAAGCAGCCAAGAAATGGGGGCTTCCAGCCGTCACCATGCGCTGGATCCTCGGCTCGGCTCGGACCGGCCGGAGGGCCGAGGAGGGGCGCTTCCTCGTCGACCTGCCTCCCTCACCAGGTGAGAAAAGGGTCTTGATTAAAACTTTAAAGCGGATGGAATTTTTGTGTTTTTTTTTTTAATGTGTTGGCTGTGTTTAGAAACATGATGGATGGTAATTATAGTAATTAGTGTTTTGTTTTTTCGCACTATAATTTCTTTCACGCTTTAACTTATCTGGCAGATTAGTCGGAAAAAGTGAAATAAGATTGATGTCCAAGGAATTTGTCGAGTCATTTTCTACTGAAATTATAGATAATTTGTCTATTATCGTTGTTGAGTGTTATTATGGTGGGAATTAATTGTTCCCTGTGCTTTAACAACAACGTTTGTTCTTCTTCTTCTTCTTCTTCTTCTGCAGAGAGGGAAGACGAGAGTTTTGTCGGTGGCTCCCAGAAGCCGACCATGCCGCCGCCAGCATGCCTGTCTCCAGAGATCCCGTTGCTGGGTCTCCAGACCGGAAAGGTCGTCACTCCGCTGGACTTGGGTCGCCTCCGGAGCAAAGTGCTCCGCTCTGTGTTGGCTGAGATGAGGCCCAAAGAGGACATCAGCACCCCCAAAGAGAACCCGGAGGGCGGCGGAAAGAACCCCCCTCAGAACGAGGCCACCCTGCAGCTGGACACGCCGTCTCGTTTCCTGAGCAGAGACCAGCTCTTCAGGCCGTCTTTCAACTTTAAGGTTGGGAGCCTCAGAGTCTAGTGATACAAGTACAATTTTAGCTCTCTGATGTAACGGCTTGAAGCCATAAATTGTGCACTGATACTTGATGGATCGTCCTGTTTCTCTTGTGAAGGATGCCCGAGGAGCGTTGGAGACTCCGGGGGGGGAATCCAAACCAGGAGAGACGACGGAGACTCCACTGACCGACGTCATCAACAGGAACCTGAAGGTGTCTCTGGCCAATAGCACCCGGAATAGCGCCTTAGATATGCAAGCCATCACTGCCAGCCCCCAATTTACCAAGACGGCTGAGAAGGAGGTAAACTGAAATACATAAAAACACAGTATGCCCGTTTGAATACTTGACATCGGTGCTTTAATCTTAGAATCTCTTAATTTGGCAAATACAGTGACGCTGATGGAGGATCTCTTACACACCTCATATATACTCAAACGGAAAGTGGACGTGTGATGGAGTAGACGATGTCCTCTCTATATCACTTGAGATATATATAAACCTAATAGTTATCAAATGTGTGTATCAGGTCCCAGAAAAAGGAGCCAGCCCTCTGACCGGCGTTGTGATCTATGTGGGAAAGAAGCTGAGCAAGACGCAGAGCGAGCTCAACGCCGTCGCTGCCTCGCTCGGAGCCGACTTCAGGTATCCAACACATCTTTTGCTTCAATTACAGGATCAGTAAAAAAAATTTTTTACAAGTATTTGTATTTGAGTAAATATGAACGTTTTACAAACATTTCTTCATCAACTGGTTTTCAGGTGGGCTTGTGACGATACTGTGACGCACTACATCTACCAGGGCCGCGTGGGGGACAACACCCGGGAATACAGAGGCGTGAAGGAGAGAGGGCTGCATGTGGTGTCCCAATACTGGCTGCAGGCGGTATGAATATAACACACGCTCTTTACTTTATCCTCAACTTGTTTTTTTACTCTTAACTGCACAGGAAGCGATTAACAAATCTGTCAAGCAGTTCATAGTTTTTCTCTTTTAAATTAATTAAGACTGGAATTAATGATGATTAATTGATTCATCATTTAGTCGAGAAAATGAAAAAAGATTGTGAAAATGCCCATTACAGGTTTTCAGAGCCCACGGTCATTTTTTTATTAATTTGTATTTTATTAACATTCATTTGTTTTGACAAAGCAACAGTTCCAATAACCAAGATATTCATAATTTATCATAAATAGATACAACAGAGAAAAGCTAAAATATTTCGAAGACCAACTGCAATACTCAAAGTTGAAATATTATTATTTATTATTATTATATTCATGCATTCTCGACAACCATTTACCAAAATAAAGGTCAAGAGTATTTAATCATGGGAATGCTGTAGAAAAGGATACATCTGTAAAAGAATAAGAAATTAAATGAGGAAATTGAAGATAAATAAATAAAAGAATTTACAATTTAAAAGAATAGTTACAGGTATTTTCAAGAATTTTCCACATTTGTTATAGCAGTTGGGTATATGCAAAAACTAAATACATATTCATTTTTTTATTGTTATTATAGAGATAAATATATGTTGAAATATATGAATAAATATACATTAAATGCTTATTAATATAGTTTTCTATTTGTATGCAGTTTTTATTTTTCTATTCCCACATTTATTTTCTTACTCTCTTCCAGATTTATTATTTTTCATGTCACTCCTAGAACTTCAAATCAGAGGGGGCCCAAATCCTACCTCCGTATGCATTTGTATTGCATGAAATCAATTATTGTTTCTAACACGCCTGCCTCTGTTTTCCGATATGTGCAGTGTGCGGAGCAACAGACGCGCGTCCCCGAGTCTCTGTACCCTTTCACCTACAACCCCAAGATGAGCCTGACTCTCAGCCAGGTGCCCACCAGCTCCCAGAGGTCTTCACCTTTCACACGATCCCAACTCAAAGACATCACGGAGGCAAAGGACGACAAGGTGGGTGTAAATATCGACGTGAATTCACCTCCCAAGATGCAGAGCGACGATGCATACTGTAGACTGTTAGTGACGTCTCCCGAAGGAGCGCGTCACTGATGCAGGAGTGTCTCGTGTGACCGTCTTTAATGTCCTTCAGTGTGGACACGTTGCCACAGAAGAAGCCACAGCATTACGGCGAGTCAGCGATGGGAGCGTCGATAAAGACGACACGAGTGAAGCTGCGAACAGAAGCGGTGGGTGTCTTTTATTTGCACAAAGCTTCTTCTGCACGTTTGAATGACACGCTGACTCGTTTCATCTCTTGTGTCCAGATGTTTCAGAGACTCTAGAAATGAGAGAGAACCTGCAAAGACAGCTCCAGGAGATCATGTCCGCCACCAGGCTGACGACGGTGAGGCGGACCTCGGCCCGACTCAACAGGATGGGGTCCGGAGGGGCCGACTCGGGCCCGCACACACCCGATGGGAGCCGGATCGGACGCTGCGGGAGCAGACGTACTCTGGAGGCTCTGAGGCAAGGACGCCAGGCGTTGAGGAGATACTTCATGTTCAAACTAATACAATTGTTCATTTTAAAGCATCTCAAAGCAAATCGGTATCATTGTTAGGACTATTGTTGGGTGAGTCCATTCCGTGATGAAGGGAATGATTCCTTTCTGCTATAGTAGCTACTGGAAACCCAAATAATATGTCGCGGTGTCCACCTCTTCCGCCTCGTTCTTTTCCTGATGTCAGGGTTCCCAGAGAAGCGGCTCTGGACATCAACACAGAGCCTTCTCAGAGTGAGCAGATAGTGTGGGACGACCCGACAGCCCGGGAGGAGAGGGCCAAGCTGGCTGATAACTTGCAGTGGCCCGGTAGTCCATCCCAATACTCTAAGCCCTTCGCGCCTCCGCCTCCCAGTGCAGAAGACGGCCCCCAGTTCAGGGACTCCATGACGGACTCTGAGCTGGTGGAGATGGGTAAGAGATCAAAGTGTTCACTAAGTGGAGATTTAAATCAAAATATAACCCTATAAACATGTTCTTACGTTGAGATTATCTCCTAACTACCACCAACTGACAACGGAAGTGTCAGATGCTGAGTCAGCTGTTTATCTACCTGCGTCTGCAAAGAATAATCTCACCGTAAACGCACACGACGGAGCGGCTTCTGACTACGTTCAGTTTGTTCTAATGCACTCGTTGACCTCCACCCTGACCTCACAGCTGCTTGTGACGTCATCGACCAGCACATGGGCCAGAGAGCCACAGCGGCTCCATCTGAGGAGCGGGAACGTGACATCCTGACTCCCAAAGCCCCCAGCATCGCCTTCCCTCTGGCCAACCCCCCGGTGGCGCCGGAGCCACAGGTGAAGGTTCCCGTTTACACGAACAACAAGAAGTTGATGCACTAATAACTGTAATTCGGACTCTTTTTTTATAACGGGTGCTGAACGGTTTTGTTCTTTCACCCACGAGGAGCCGGAGGAAGAGAAGCAGCCGCCCCGATTTCAGCTGTCCTCCCTCAGCCCACAGGAGCGCATCGATTACAGTCACCTCATCGAGCAGCTCGGTGAGTCTCCCACCTACTTGGGGCTCTGGAGTGTTTCATCGTGTTCCAGTCGTGCATCTGAAGTCACAGGAGCTCATTCCTGCCGGCTCAAGAGGAGGAACAGCCTCTGGGGGTCGGGGAATGCTTCTTGTTGTGAGCTCAGTATGGTCAAATACACCACCGCTCATCATACATGTAATCATGATTGGAACTAAGACGATATATGAACAGCATCTACAAATGGAGCCATTGAAGGAATACTTCACTCAAAAAAAGTGACAACAATTCAACATGAGTAGCGTGAGACTGCTTCTGCAGAAGTGCTTTAAATAATATGGTTTTAGCAAATATGCATGTGTTTAGAGAGTAAGGAGCATACAACTGGATACATGAGACTTTATTACACGGCAGGAGTTGTGTTAGAGTTTGTAAACGGATGTTTTGATGCGATTAAAACCAACTTTTTCCTTAATAATCTTCTCTATAAAAGTGTGATTTAACCCTTGTGTTGCCTTCGGGTCAATTTGACCCGATTCAATGTTTAACCCTCTTGTCGCCTTCGGGTCAATATGACCCGATTCAATGTTTAACCCTCCTGTTACCTTTATATTTACTAACATATTTTACCCTTGAGGTCAATATGACCCCAGCTATTAAAATCTCCAGAAAATTATTAGAATTAATATTGTTTTCCAAGTTTAAGTGTGAGGTACTTTATGTTTGTTTGTTGACTCCCGAAAGAACACCGACATTAAACATTGAATCGGGTCAAATTGACCCGAAGGCGACAGGAGGGTTAAACATTGAATCGGGTCAAATTGACCCGAAGGCGACAGGAGGGTTAAATATTGAATCGGGTCAAAATGACCCGAAGGCAACACAAGGGTTAAATCTGCCTCCTGAAGGTTTCACTTACAACAGTTTATAGGGAGTCAGTCAGCAGCTATTCATACATTTAGAAAACACCTTTTTAACCTTCAGGTCTGTTCCTATAACTCCAGATTAGGCGCAGCATATCTAATCTGTCGTTGTTTCTTTCCTTCCCGTCGACTTTCCGTTGCTCTTTCAGGCGGCGTCGTCCTGGACAAGCAGTCTTTCGACTCCAGCTGCTCCCACATCATCGTCGGGACTCCTCTGCGCAACGAGAAGTACCTGGCAGCCATGGCGGCGGGCAAATGGATCCTGCACCGCTCGTACCTGGAGGCCTGCCGCTCCGTGGACCGCTTCATCCGGGTCAGGACCTGGAGCCTTGCGGTCTGGCGTCGCCAGCAGACTCACACATGCCGTGGTTTTTACTCTGTGTGTGTGTGTGTGTTCCAGGAAGACGAGTACGAGTGGGGCAGCAGCTCCATCCTGGACGCGCTGCCCTCCATCACCTCCCAGCAGAGGAGGCTGGCGTTGGCTGCCATGCGCTGGAGAAAAACCCTGCAGGGCCGCTCTGAGCAAGGGGTACCTCACCACTGTCATTCGTATTGTAGTGTCTGCTCCTGGACTGTATGCATTATTAAATGCGTATACACATGTGTGTGTGTGTGTGTGTTTCAGGGAGCCTTCAGTGGATGGACGGTCATGCTGAACATCGACCAGATCAGAGAATCCGGCTTCAGGCGGTTGCTGCAGTCTGGCAGGGCGAAGGTCGCTGCTTGTTTGCATACTTTACTCATCACTATTGCGGTTTTCAAATCGGGCAAACCGGTAACCGTTTATCAGAGAGAAGGATTCGTAGTACTTTTATTTAACGCATTATAAGTTTACGCATGATGCGTTATAATCACCCCGATGTCGACACATCTCGCCTTGTGATCCGTTCAGTGGGGAGACGACTCCCTGAGACGGCAGTCGCCTTCATTAAATGTGACATTTGTTGTTCCGGACGAGGTGACTCCTCTCCGCTATAAAACACTGAGCCAGTATTAACCCTCCTGTTACCTTCACATTTACTAACATATTTTACCCTCGGGGTCAATTTGACCTCAGCAATTAAAACCTCCAGAAAATTATTAGAATTAATATTGTTTCCCAAGTTTAAGTGTGAGGTACTTTATGTTTGTTTGTTGAGTAGCTAAATAGCCCTTTAAATAAATAAAAAAGATGATATTTCTTATATGTTTGACACAGTGACAAACAGCCTGGGGTCAAATTGACCCCAAAGAACACCGATGTGTGCAAGTTGTGTTCAGGACATTGAAAACATATCATCATGTGAATTTTAGGTTTTCCCAGTTGTCCCCAATAAATTAGGAAAAATCATGAAATATGAAGCAAAAAAACATGATGTCAATAAATTTTTTAGAGACGTTAAACATTGAATGGGGTCAAATTGACCCCAAAGGTAACAGGAGGGTTAAATCACAGTTTCCACCACGGAGCTCAATCATGCAGCACCAAAGAGCCGACAGAAGAACGGCAAATGATTTAATCAGAGTTTGTAACACGCATGAAACCAGGTGTGTCATGTGTCTACCTGGCCACATCTGCGCTTTATATTCACAAAGAAGTTGACATGTATTTTTCTGTGAATGCAGCAAAGCCATTGTTTCCCGCCCTTTTTAAAATCCTCTCTCTCTCTCTGCAGGTCATGCCGAGTCCCTCCCCGTCCTTGTACAAGGAGACCACTCACCTGTTTGCGGACTTCAGCCGGCTGAAGCCCGGAGACTTCAGAGTGGATGTGTCGGAGGCGTCCGCCCACGGAGTCAACTGCTTGAAGCCCGAGTACATCGCAGACTACCTCATGCAGGTGAGAGAAGCTTTTCAGACGAATCGTCACAAACCAGCCGCTTCATATTATTTGCGAATAAACAAAAACTTTGAGAATTTGTTGTGTTGTGACCCCGAGAAATGTTTTCATAACTGCTGACTGTAATCGGCTGATTTTGAAATGCCTTTTTTTGTTGCAACAAGTTCGACCCCATAGATTAAATGTTAAAGTTGTGCCTTATTGCACCAAAACAGGAGACGATCCCGGCCATGGAGCTGTACTACCTGACTGACGCTCCCTCTGAAGACGCTCCGGACACTCCGTCACGTAAGCGCAAAGCAGCGGCGGAAAACTCCAGGCTGAAAAAGACACGTCTGAACTGAAATGTTAAACTCCTAAATAGTGTCTTTTTTGAAATGCTGATTTGTAAATATGAATTTTTATTGGTAATGCTCACAATAAACTAAGTGCATTGCAGTCTGTGCAGTGGACTGTGAGACTGTAGCCATGATGGATGACTTAATGAAGGACTGAAAGAAGTGTCGAGTCACGTTTTGTAATTGGGTGCAGTAACACTATCTGGCCTGTAGAGGGCAGCACGTCTTCACTGTCTGACTCTGGCCTGTGTTCCAAGGGAAGGCACGTTTCTCATGACTATTACAAATAAACAACTTTATTTATTTTTCTGTTGACGGGTATATTTGTGCAACTCATTCCTCCGCCCTATACTCTTCCTCATCCCTGTGATGGCGGCCCACTCGTGTCTGCTGTGGATCGCCATGCAGAAAACACCAGATTTTGTTCACCCGTCGTACGTGCGTTGTGCCGTCTCGTGCCAGGGTGCCAGCCGAGGTCAGATGCCCCTGTCGCCTCCCATATGGCCGGATAAGTGGTTTAACCTCGTGATAGATTGACCAGCTGACGGCCTCCACACAGACTCAGCGTTGAGCTGCTGTGGGATTAGAGGAGCGAGAGCTGCACTGACAGCAACATGACTCATCTAAAAGGCCTCCTACGAAGGGAGGAGTAGCTTCACTTGTAGAGCTTTGGACAAAAAGCACCCGTATCAACAACAGTGCTCTGTTCTTCATTTATAACTGGGTACCAACCTTTTTTATTTTACTTCTGGTCCATTTACAATGAAGCTTTTGCTTGTGACACCTGGTCATATGGTGCATATGGTAATACATTGATAGCTGTTCCACCAGTGGTTTTCACATGTTTGCATTTAAGACCTGAAAAGGTGAAGCGACCCCTTTAGATATTAGCATGCGACCCCCCCCTCTCAAAGGGTCCTGGCCCCCCAGGGTGAGAACCAGTGAGCTGTAGCACTGACCAAACGTCTTGTGAAATGCTCGAATGGGAATCCATTTTAGTTTAACTTCAACTAAAAGTTTTTTATAACTGAGTTGTCAGATTAAAAAAAGATTCAAACCATCTGGGGAAATAAGAAGCCCACTGCAGGACATGTGTATGTATTATTATCTTTAATAAACGCTTATGTAAGGAATAAATTGTAGCCATCCTTTTTTGGTTCCTCCTCCCCTCCCCAATAAATGACTCCGAGGCCATGAAGGCACACTATGGCTTCTCTCCTCAACCAAGTTTGTTTTGTTACAGATTCTGAAGCAAATTGTTCAAATAAATGAATACAGAAAAAAACAAGCTGCAGGAAATAGTTTTATTTCGTTAATGACGTAATGAAGCGGCTCGCGTGGATACCTGAACGCTTGTCCGTCACGCGTCCTGCGGCTTTAACGGGGGCCTGACACGGTTTCTGCAGCAGTGCACCACACACTGAAGCTGTGTGTGGGATGAAGAGGACAGACCATAATAACCGAGCACAGTTGATCTGAGTCAGGCCATCAGGAACTCGTGTTCAGTCAACAGGTGTCCCGCGGGCTAATCTCCCTCTCTGCCGACTGGCCGGTGGCCAACAGTTCACCTCCCGTAAAGGTCACTTTAAGATTTCTCATTTTTTTGTGTGTGTGTGTCGGGACAGTTGGATTTTCAGCACGACCCCTCCGAACAAGGAGGAGGGAAACTCTGCAGCAGCACTCATTAAAATTCCCCGTCCGTATTCACTCGCCACGGGAAGAAGAGAAAAAAAGAGAGAAGAAAATCCCTCCTTCGGTGGGTGGCGCCGGCGTCCTGCGCGCCTCTTTAATTGCGCACCACGCATTACGCGGACCACAGTTTACACCATCAGCGGCGGCCGCGCGGAACCACGCTGCCCCGAAGCGGACACTTCTGTTTTCGTGTGTGTCCCCCCTCGCCCCCCAACCCAACCCCCCTTTTTTTCCTATTTCATTCATCCATTCATCAACGCTGGAGCAGGAGGACACGGTGGGCGCGCAGGGTCCGCCAATAAGGGGGTGGGGGTGGGTGGGGGTGCGCACCATATCCACGTCTCATCATCCAGCGGCCGGACACGCCGCGCGGACACCACGCACGGCGGAGCGGCTTCTCGCTCGGGCATATACTCGTCGCATGCAGCCCCCCTGACCCCCCCACCCTCCCTCCCTCAATCCCTCCTCCTCCTCCTCCCTCCCCTCCCGTTTTTTTGATTGTGACATTTCTCGGCGGGTGGCACCGGGCGACACGTGCGCCTGGATGGTGTGAAGAGTGACGCGGCGGCTTCGGGTGCTTCATTTCTCTCGGATACGCCAAGTAGAGCCGACGTGACGGCGCACCTTGTGTCTCCTATAGGTGAGTGTGCATCAGTTTCTTCCTCTACTCGGGGTCAGGCAGCCCGTGAAGTGTGTGTTATCTCACAGCAGCCGGCCGTGTTGATCATGCTGAGCATCCGGTGTGTTGCAAAAATCCTCCCTGAAGGTTTCCAGTGACAGTCACAGACACCGAGCATCAAGTCCCCGGCGGTGCTGCGTTCACGTGACTGTAACCGTGTCTGGTGCGCTGGTAGTCCAGAGCATCGTGTAACCTCTGCGTGATGTAGAAGTTCTCTGGAAGATTCCTGGAAAATCCTAATTTCCCTGGAAAGAAAGGTATAAAAATCGTTTGTTTTGTGTGGGATTCAAAATGTTTTTTCTCTCTCTTGGTAATCCTATAATAAATAAAAAAAGAGGCTATTATGGTCAACTTGGAAAATGTGCTCTGAAGTGTTTCATTAGACTTTGAGTGTCACTAAATTCTTGGAAGGATTCGTGGTAAATATTCCTTGCAGTGGCTTATTGACCGGCTTGTTTACTTCCAAAAACAAAGAGTTCAAAGTTTCTCTTTAGACCAGTCCATCTTGCCGCTTGAGGATCTGTGTCCTAAGTGTCCTTCAAGTTGTTTATCTCTCAGGTAACATGGCAGCAACAAAGCAGTAATAGGAGGAACTCTCTTAAAACGTACGGCCACCGTGAACAAACCGGCATCGCCAAATACCCCCGTTTGAGTTTGGGGTCTCCGGCTTTGTTTCCAAGCACACTGGGAGCGTATGGAGTATAAAGTAAAGTGTGTACTAATTGAACCTGCCGGCCTCTCTCTCCATTGTGCCAGGAATGTTTGGTTGCCCATTCTCCACAGAAACCCCCCCATCCCTTTGTTCTGGAGGACAATCCTCCAGTGCCATGTGTGTGTGAGTGTGTGTGTGTGTGCAGCGGTGGGGGGATGGAGAGGGGTCAGCGGGGGGTGGGGGGGTATTGACATCTGTAGCTGACAGCTTCCTCGGGGCGAGCTGACGTGCTGTGATGCCATGAATGAGTATTAGGGAACATATAATTTAATTAAACTTAATTTTAGTATGTAAAAATATAAACATTAAGTTGATTTGCATATAAACAATTTTTTTAATTAAAGTTACTTAATCCATTCTAGTAAACTGAACCCCTATGGGTTTAGTTGGAATTTCTTAATATAATTGAGTTAACTCTAATCAAAATCGTTGAGCAGAAAATATAAATATAATTAGGCTGAAATTAGTTGAAAATAATTAGTACAATCAACTTAAAAAATATGTCTGGATTTAGATGATTTTATTTCGTGCAATCACTTACCTAAAAAAAATGGAGTAATTCCAACATAACATTTTTTTCAGTGTATGAGCGAAGCACTTAACGGTAATGAGGACGTTTATTCTTCGTGCTTCTGGAGAAATGCCGTGCCGCAAACTGGCAACATTTACCAACTGCAACCGCATACATCAGAAAATACTCGATGGAAAAAACATTCGCTCGTCCGAAACCCTTTGGTTTTTCAGCAACTTTACGCAGTCTGAATTGGTCCCAGAGGGTGTTTTTTTAAAAGCGACATCTAGTGGCGAGGTTGCAGATTGCAACCAACTGAAACTTCTCGGCGTGCCGAGCATATCGAGGAGGACGACGGTGGCCGACGCGATAACGTGAATGACTTTATCTCGAGCTAGTGTTTGGATTGGCGGTTCTGGGCTTCGGTAAAAAGACATGGCGTATAAGACCTGCTCCCTATGTAGATATAAAGGGCTTATTTTAAGCTAACGAAAACACAGCGAATCTTATTTTCCTGTGATTCTATTCCAATTAAAACATACTTGTAAATATTATTTTTGTCAATAGATCACCAATAAATGCTACACACTGGTCCTTTACACTTATTTACACTAAATAGTCCCAAATGTGAAACTATGCAATTAGTTGATTGTCAGAAAATGAATCGCAAACTGTTTTGTTAAAAACATTTCCAAAGCAACAAGAGTTAGTATCTAAAGTTACACTATAGTGCAATGGTGTCAAACCAATGTTCACCCTGGGCCACATAGGCGTCATGGCCGCTTCTTAAAGGGCCGGTTGTAACTAAAGGACTGTATAAACTACTCGCGAACATATTGTTAAATAACTCTCTTTGCATTTGACTATTGTTTATTTGAGAGTAGAAATATTGTACACAAGAACATTTCTCTGATATTATATCACAAATCCATTTAATTTGAAACCTTCAAAATAAAAGCACAGGATATAAAGGTGATCTTATGTCTTTCAAGCCATCAGGGGCCACGTAAAATGACGTGGTGGGCTGCATTCGGCCCGCGGGCCTCGTGTTTGACAACTGTGCTATAGTGGCTCTGAGCTCAATGTGGATGTCAGCTTACTAACATGTTGATGTTTAATATAATGTTTTAGAATTCAGTATCTATCAAGATGCACACTAAACAAACAAATGTGAACGTGAGTATGCGCAATTTAAATGTCCATCCTCTTGGGACCGTGAAAATCTGTAAACTTTCAGTAAAATCCATTCATACATTTTTTTAACTGGCATAAAACTCCAACAGTTCTCCAGATTCAGCTTCTCAATTTTGAGGATTTTCTGCTGTAATATTTTCAAATGTATGGATATTGATCAAGGAAACGAGGTGTTAAAGACGTCAACTGGGGCTCTGGGAATACTTTATGTGATGGGTGTTTCTCCATATTTCCTTATATTTTATATGATAATCAATTAATTTAGAGGAAAATTGCCAAGAAATCCTTCCAATTCTTTCGGATGTTGTCCCGTATGATGGAGGCCAAAGTGCGTGTCAGTCATCAACACCTTCCTATTTGGTGTGATACTGTCAACATTATAATACTTATTAGAGGGCTCTGGCTGAACAATATCCACATCTGCTCTCTTATCGGGAATCTCAGGAAAAGTCTACATTACACTGAAAAAAGCCCGGAAACTATCCGTTTTCACATCCACGTCAGCAGACCTCCCTTAAACAAACGTATCGGGGAAGTTCCAGGAAAAAGGAAAATCTGGTTTCTGACTCCAGCAGCAGAACGTCTGAGCCGATGGGAAACTGTTGGGGAATGTGGCCGCGGCAGTGTTACATGGCTTTCATCACTGATGACCGGTAGAGAGTGGTACACCAGGAGTCGGAATGCAGGCCCCCGTGGGCCCCCCTCGTGCTGCGCGGTATGTGCGATGGACTTTGCACCTGACAAAACAGGATTTAGCCGAAGCAACGGGAGGAACAATCCAGCCGGTGCTATTCCTTTTCCTGTGTTTTGTAAACGCCACGCAGTATTAACGAAGGCCCTCCGCTGGTTTCGAAATGACTTAGAGCTGAGAGGGGGGCACGTATACAGGAACCACTGGGTGGGGGGTGGCGCCACTCTCAAAAAGCAAGCAGAGAAATACATTTCCCCCGTCGCTACTTCTGATCCTATCCGCTAAAGAGAGTTCCCGTGGGACCAGGCGGAGAGTCGTGCTTAAAAAAAAGCCAAAAGCGACCTCTCTCTTTCACCGTGTGAACCTTTGGAAGCCTTCAGTGTTATCAGCGCAGGCTCTGTTGACCATTGGGGGGGGGGGGGGGGGTAGCCTATGAGTGCCTCAGGTCAACAACCCCACCTGCCCTGACCGCGCACAGGTGGACAGGAGATAATGAATAACGAACCATTATGATGATGAAAGGGGGCGATGGGCGAGGGTAGATAAGAGTTTGGCGACCGTCGGAGCGTGAGGTGTTTACAAGGGGAATTCCTCACATTCCTCAGCTGCAGCCGTGCCACTACAATCTGAACCCCCACCCACTGACGGTCACCCTCTGCGCCGAGAGGGACCCAAGGGGCGGAAGGGCCCAAATAGCCGCTGACCCGCAGCCTTGCTCGCAGATCAAAGTTTTCACTTATCAAGGGAAATATCTCCACCACCTCAAGATTTATCGGCAGAAATGTAGGCTAGGTGCAAACATTCAGGATTTCCAAGTGATTTATCCTCAATACTTTATTTTGTTGCCATGAGCTTCACATTTGTAGTTTTAAGTGAAATGTATCAAACTAGTAAATTGGCATGGAATTTAGTGCAGGCCTTCTTGTTCCCCTCAGGATGAATTCTGATAACTTTGTTGGGGACTTTTAATCTGGTGCCACCAGCAGGTCAAATATTAAATTTGTCCAAATACCTGCAATTTCCCATCGGCCCTCATACCACAACATATCTGAAAAAGGATCAAATGTGCGTCATATTTTGTGGCATGCTGTTTAATACCCACCGGGACACAGAGGGCTTGTGTTTTAGGATCAATCATCATTTTAATGCAACTCAGATGACTGGGTCTAATAGGATTATTGGAAGGCCTTGTGGGATGGGGGGGGGGGGGGGACACGTTACCCTTGCAAACCCAGCCTGGGGGTCATGTGATGGAGGGGGACAATACCAGTAGCCCGATGATTACGGGGTCTGAGATTGGGCTCACCTATGAGGATTACTCAGAGCCTCTAATGGAAGGTGGGTCTTGACCCCGACTCGCTAGGAAGCTAATCACCACCCTCTCACCAAGAAAAGTGCTTATTTGTAAAAAAATAAATAAAAAGCTAGTGAATAGCCTCTAGTCTCTGGTTTCCTTGATAACTTCTTCAATCTGGATATTTGTTCGCTAAACACTGAACTAGTGTAACAGATTTTTAAAAATCATTTGTGAATACTTGTCAGTTCTACTTTTGGGTGAGAGCAAGTTGTATTCATATTCTTTTTCTGTGTGTATCCAGCCTCCAGGCTTCTGAGCATGCCGTCAGTTGAAATCAAACCTCGTCTCCAGTCCAGACTCCTCTGATAGAGGCTGCAGATTAAAGTGGCACCATATGCTGTGGCCTGAGGAGACCCCCCACCCCCCCTCCCCTCGGTAGATCTTGTTATTGCGCTCTATATATCACTGTCGGCAGCTATTTGTTGTGGCGGATTGAGGTTACGGGGGCATTGTCTTAAATGCTCGGTCATTGCCACTTTACCCCGCCTCCTAAATCAAAGCATCTCTCGCTCATTTCCTCTCGGTTCCGTTGTTGTGGAGGTAATCCCGGACTCGTCGAATTTATCCTTTCTCGGGAGCATTTTTTAATTCATCCTCTTTCGGGTGCTCTGTAACTCCGTCAATGTGAGCGTAGCCAAAT
This sequence comes from Pseudoliparis swirei, assembly GCF_029220125.1. Classification (NCBI taxonomy): domain Eukaryota; kingdom Metazoa; phylum Chordata; class Actinopteri; order Perciformes; family Liparidae; genus Pseudoliparis; species Pseudoliparis swirei. The sequence goes on from NC_079403.1 coordinate 6,865,502, forward strand.
ACATGTGTTTTTAAAAGTGACCGTAGTAGTGAGGACGTTGCCATTATGCTATCTGCTTTCTCTGAATGCAAGGAAAGGAAATCTGGAGCTTTTTGAGAATATCAAACCATTGTTTTCACCATGTGCCCTGCCCATGACGCATGTGGCTCATTTCATGGCTGCTGGAGAGCCAGATTGAAGAGCAGCGGGGCTGATGTGACTCATGCGCAGTGCTCGGCAATGCACAAGGCAAATCCTCGTCCAGGTCGCATGAGGTCAAATGAATTGGAAGAGGAGATGGAAGAAGAATGATTAGTCAGGCTGCGATTATAAAGTGCCAAATTGCCAAAAGTAAGTCTTTGTGGGCGTGCTGCTGGCGTGTGGGCCAGAATGATGGTACAGGATGCATCTGATGTCTTCCTCGCCAATTGTCATTTCATTGTAATAATTGCATTAACCACGTCTGGGAGAACTCCTCAAATATGAAACTATCAACGCTTGTCAGCCCCAATTAGAGAGCAGTTTATGTGGTTTTGCTCCCATTCTCCTCCTCCTCCTCCTCCTTCATCTCCCTCTGAAGTCTGAGAGACCTGCAGCCCCAGGGGGGCTGGAAAGCCGTCTAGTAATCTGAGACGGCATTAATACTGAATAAGATGGAGAGAGGCGTTGGTCCCGCAAATTTATTTCCATCATTTAAGTGGCGTTTCAATTTTGAGGAAAAAAACAAACAATTGCATCACAGTTGGATTTTGCAGAGTGTGTGTGTGTGTGTTGTGATGCTGGTAGTGGTGGCAGGGATTGTGGTTTGTGGCAGCGACATCGCCATGGAGACAGATGCTGGAGTGAGAACAGCACTGGCAGCAGAAAGGAACAACATGGCAACAACACAATCTGATTGGACGGCCACTCGGCAGACCTATGGCTTTTTTCTTATTTTAACTGGAAATATTTTCCTCTTTTGAAGCGTCCTTCACGCTGCTAACTTTCACAGTTGCATATGGTTCTGATCCATTGAAACTTCAAGGTCCATGTGTACACCCAGATCACCCCGTGTGTATTGAGAACGTGCAGGACAAGCCAATCCCCCCCCCCCCACGCCCCCCGGGCGAGGACAGTGTCCTTTGGGGCGAGAAGAGATGACTTGACGTTCTGGGTTGCTCAGAAGCCGCAATGTGGACCCCCTGGTCTCTGCGCAGACTGTGTGTGCTGTGAAGAGACTGCAGCTCGCTGTGTGGTCTACCATACGTCACACGCTGGAGTAACTGCAATGATTTCTCTCTCCCTCTCGACATGATTTATTCCACATCTCTTTCGTGTTTCCACGGCACGCCGTCGGCTTAAAGGACCGTCGACGCAAGTGTGTTTGAACACGTCGCCCCGTAATCCTTGAAGAAACGGTTTGCCATTTTGGGATTCGGCTCATTTGAGTGAGATGATCAATATCAATCTCGTGTCTGTTTGTTGATCGCTGAGCTAGCGCAGAGGGGGGGGATGTTAGCATAGCTTAGCATAACGACAGGAAGCAGAGGGAACATTTTAAAACACACATTGCCCGACCGCTTTAGATGCGTTGATGTGAGAAATAACACATATAGCTCCATTGATTGCAAAATGGTTGGCTGTGATGTTTCGTAAGTGAGATAAGCAGAACCACGGGAATAATCCTGTAAGATAAATTGTGACGCAGGACAGACGTATTGTCCCATGCCCAACGTCACACAGAAGAGAAGAGAGAGGCAGTGGAGGGATGGAGACAGCGGAGGGATTGAGGCAGAGGGGTGACGGAGGCAGCGGAGTGATGAAGTGACGGAGGCAGCGACACCTGCACATTCTCTTCACGCCTCTCCGTCTCCAAACATTTGACATTTAACTCCGTTAGCCGTAAACAAGCCGCTGCCGCTGTTTGGTCTGTTCCGCTTCGTGGTGGTTGAAACCAGCCGAGAGCGAAATGCAAAGAAAGAGTTGTCTGCAAGAAAAGTAAATGAATAAACCAAAATCTAGAGCTGAAGTCATTTATTTAAAAAAGGAGAATATTAAGTGGTTTCAGCTCAAATATAACAGTTTGCCGCTTTTCTCTGTAGTTAATATGGAATTAATATATTCCTTTAATTTGTCACCCTTCTTCTAAACCGTCCGAGACCTAAAACTCGGTGAGCTTTCCCGATGAACTAGAGGCATCCTCCTCTTCATGTTGTTTATTATTTCACCCGTTTGATCTGAGAACAAAAGGGGCGTGTATCACATGTGGTTCATCACTCCATCGTAGACTTTGTGAAGCCACAAGCTCTCCGCTCCATACAACACGGCCCTGAACCACCACTTCTTCCATAGCGTTAAACACTGCTGAATGTGTGTGTGTGTGTGTATTTGTGTGTGATAGTGTGTGTGTGTGTGTGTCACCATCTCATCAGCACCACGCTGAGTCCGGCTTGTTTACCTATCCATTAATTCAGCCATGAGTGATGGCACAGGCAAACCAAAGCGCTCCATCCTCTGGTAATTAAACGTCTGTTATTAAGACATTTCTCTATTGGAAATCTTCTTCTTTTTTTTTAACCACACACACACACACACACCTTGAGAAGTTGCCGGTGGGCGTCCTGGCTCGCGCTGGTAATTAGCGTGCTGAGTGGTTGCACTGATTGCTTCATTATTTCTCCGATATTTGATGGATGTTGCACGTTTGAAAAGCCCACGCCGAAGCTCCTGACGCGAGCGGTTCGTCAAACTTTAAAAAGGCTGCCTAGCAACACTCTGAAGCTGCCCCCTCATCTCCCCTGATCCCGTTGCATCAGACTTGCTCAACGCCACACACACCGGATGCATTGACCGACCGGCCGGCTTCACCTCCGACGTTTCAGTCGCATGCTGCTTTTATATCTTTTTAAATGAGTCTCTTTAGATTTTGGACAAAACTCGCAAATACAAAACGAGAACGAGTGATTTCCATTATCCACCATTTGCTGATTAGATTATAATGGTGACATTACCAGATAGATCAATCAATATGCGTAAGTTGCAGCCATATTTAAATGACTTTTACAATATGAAGAAGTTTGCATTACCAAAGAACGGAAACATTTCTTAAGCACTGGCAAAAGTGGTGCAACTATGTCACAGATGAATGGCCTGACTGTATTTCTTTACTCTATGGAAAATTATTTCTCCCTGTTTTATTTATAGTTTTGTTACTATGGTATTGTTTTAGTTTCTTTATTACCTTCGCATTGAAAATGTGGAAGGTTATGTTTTGATCGCTGTGTATTTATTTATTTATTTGTATGCATAACTCAAAAAGTATTAAACCGAATCACGTGAAATTTGGTGGGATGATTGGTTATTATCCGGGGACCATTTGATTAGATTTTGGGATCGATCTGGTCAAAGGTCAAGGTCAAGGTCATGAAAAGGTCAAAATCTTCTTTTTACCATAGTGCAGCCAATTTTTATCCAATTAGCATGCAGCTAACGCCAACATGTTCATAATTAAATGCACAATCTTGTGATATGCGAAGGTATGCGCTCTACCGAGTGCCCGTTCTAGTTTCCATATGTGTTTATTTTTTTTGTTTTTTACTTCTCTTTATACATAGAATCTGAAAATTTTAAATAAGTGTATGTGAGATTCTGAACACTAAAAAAATATAAATAAATAAAAATTTAAAAAGAAAGTAACCACCATTAAACAATCACATAATAAAATGAGACTTTTCCGTGAAAAAAAAAAGAAGAAGTTTGCATTTGTGTTCCCAATCAGGGAAAGCACACACATTCTTTTAATTTGTGTGCTTCAGAAATATTTATTTGACTTTATTTCCACATTTCTTTAACAACAAAACATGTTCTCACTTAATTGCTAATAAATAATGAGTTGGATCCTTCCATCATGGATCGCTGGCTTCGTTCGTCATTCCAGTCAATTGGTTTTGCTAAATTGTTCAAAATTCTTGGCAATTGTGCTCCCGGTGGTGCCGCGTTGCTCTTCTGAGAACAATCCTTGCCACGGGGTGCCGTTTGCACCGTGATACTAAGCCCCGTGGTTCCCCTCTGTTTCCTCCTCCACTGGACTCCCACTGGACTGGCCTCAGTCGGGTCTCAGTTTTAAATGTCAACGCTGTCGGGTCCCCACGCCGTGGTGTCTTCTGTCGTCTCCGGGTGAACGGCGGCCCCGGGGCATTACGGCTGCCGCCGCTTCCTTTCCGTCATGTTTTACAGCTCCAAACCAAATACCACGTCTCTAATCACGTGGTGGCGTCAGCAGAAAGGTCACCGCTGTCCAGGATGGAGGACCCCGGGCTCCATTACTCTGAAACTGTGTCACCTCCGGATATATAATAGTGGGGGGGGGGGGGGGTGGAGCATAGGAGGGACGTGGAGGAGAACAATACAACATCTCCCCCCCCCCGTCTCCGGACATGTGGAAATCTCTGGACCTTGGTCGTTCTGTACGGATGTTGCTCCTCTCGGTCGCTCGTCCCAGCTGGCTCTGCTGCGCCGCTCAAGGAAACGAGGTACAATGGCCGCCCTCCCCTCCAAAAAAACATCCTTCTCGTTCCTGCCATTGTCAAGAGGTTGCGTCAAGGGGTACCGTTAGGAATGTGTGTGTGTGTGTGTGTGTGTGTGTGTGTGAGTGAGGACCTTCCTGGACTTTCTGAGATGTGTGGAAACAATATGTATTTCCCCCTTTTAGCTCTGTGTCGACCTCATGGACATTCCTGAATGCACTAAAGAGTCTTTTTCCCTGCCCTGCTGCGGACATAGCTCCTGTGTGATTCATGCTCTTTTAATAGTAAGATGATCAGACCGTATGTTGACAGGAAAAGGCTGAATTCCACTGCCTACTGCCACATTTATGCTCCCTGACATCTTGAAATATGGATACCGTTATGGAACAAAAGAATCTTCTCGGTTAGTTATTTTCCTTTGTTGCGTTTGACGTCTAAAGGTGTGAAACACATATTATCTTTCCCAATATGTGTTGGGGTTGTTACTCTTTGATGAGCTGTTTTTCAACCACAAGAGTAAGAATGTATTGACACGTGTTTTTTAGAGGTAAAACTCCACATTATTATATTTGAGCGAGTTCATTCTTAATCTTGGGATCAATATGTTTGATAAAATAATCTCAAAACCCAATATTTGTTGTTGGTCCTCATCACCAGTTAAGGTGGTAAAGTACGAGGTCAAATATCCAGTATTTCACAATTTAAACATATAATATGTTTTTAATGTCCCATCTCGTGAATGACCTCATGACCCCCCCGGATTTATTTTAGGACCCCGCAGGGGGTCCCGATCCATAGAGTGGGACCCCCCTCTTCTATTGCATCAGTTTCATTTCACAGCTTCTTTAATGATAATGATAACAGCCCACGGTTTGTTGTTCAGCCCCTCAGCATGTGGAGATCAGCCCAACGCCCTGTTAGAGCTGCTATCTGATCTGATCTGAAGGGATTACGCTTGTTTGTGATATGATGCCCTCTCTGTTGGTGGCAACCCGGGGGCGTCTTATTTTGCGTGGGGTAAAAAAAAAAACCTAAAAGAGTAGATGGTGCAACCTCTTGTTTTGTCATTTTACGACATCTTATAATCCCCCTCGAGGCAAATAACACATCTTTCATGTTCATGTTCGTGCACGATAGTTTGGTGAGACGACGTGAATCGCTCAGACGTGCAGCTCCACGCCGCCCTCCTTACGCACGCGAGTATCCGTCCTCCCGGCGGAGCTCGTCTGGGCGAGAGGGCGGTTCGGCTTCGACTTCATCCACGTGTGAGTCACCGTCTCCTCGGAGGCCGGCGGACCGCGAACTCTCACCCTCAGAAAGGGCTCCACGTTGGGGACTTCTCGGCAGAATCGCTTCGACAAAACGGTCCTACGCAGTTAAATGTTGCAGCAGTTGTGCCGCAGTGCACGAATAAGTGGCTCCGCGCTCCCAAAGGTTTGAGTCGGCGCATATCGAAGCGCGTGTCCTCGCTCTCTGTGACGAGGTATCGATGGCGTTAAATAAAGATGCGCCTGCTCTTGCGCAAGAGGGTGAAGGTGGCGTGGAGGCCGAGTGATAACTGTGACGCACGCTGGGAGGCTGCAGGGCAGATGGAGGCTCGCAGCACCCTCGGCGTAGCGGTGCTGCGTCATGCTGTTTTTTTTTGCTGTAGTGTTGGCTTGTCAGTTTGTCTCAATGTGGAGACGGTGTCTGCCTTTTATTGACGATCCGGGGCTAAAAATACCTGCCGCCTCGCCAATCAGAGCAGAGGACAGGTTGAGCAGCGAGGTGATTGGCTGGGATGTCCAGTGAATGTTGCTAACCGTTCTCCGATTGATAAAAGGGCATCAAACAGACATCCGATGCATTCATTGGAAATGCGAGAAAAATACTCGCTGCAGATTATTCTCCAATGAGGAATTCTTCACCATGTTCATCTTCCTCGCTCCTTTTTTTCTTTTTTCTTCCTTTTGCGTTTGCTCTTAAGGGCCATTCTGTGCTGACAATGTTTTACAAGTCTGACCATAATTTGAAAAGCTTTTGTTCAAAATGAGGCAAATGAGCAGGGTGTTATTCAGGCTCTGGCTCTTCTTCTGTGGTTGTATAATTGCACACAGATTTTCCGTCTGTTGCAGATTGAATATATTCATATTAATCCTCCTCCCCCCTCTTCCTCTCTTCCTCCTTCTGTTTCATGGATCGTGGTTATCTGGATCGTGGACCATGCACTACTAATTAGTCATACACTCTGTCATATTCATTGAATGTGTTGTAACTCTGTCACGCTTCCTTCTGGTCACATGACATCTATTGCGTCCATCCTGGAGAGGGATCCTCCTCTGTTGCTCTCCTGAAGGTTTCTTCCATTTTTGCACCGTGAAAAGATTTTTTCTATTTTTTGGGAGTTGTTCCTGATCTGATGTGAGGTCAAAGGTCAGGGATGTCGTATGTGTTCAGACTGTAAAGCCCTCTGAGGCAAATTTGTGATATTGGGCTATGTAAAATAGACAGAATTAAATTGAATTAAAAAAATGAGTCATTCAACCTTTTAAAAAATACAACTAATAAAGAAATGTGACTCATTTTTTACAAAGCCACTCTGTGTTGGGCCACCAGCGGCAGGTCGGCCATCACCTTCGCTGGCGTGACAGGTGTTCAAACTGCTGCAGACAGGCTGTCAGATGGAGGACGCCCGCGTCACCGGCTTGACAGGGAAATCTGATGTAGTGCTAACCTCCACCCCTCCTGGACACGCAGGCGTTTTGGACAGCACTCACCTGACCCTAAAATACAGAACGTGTCGGACATGTCAAACTTTCTCCACGGCATTATTCCTCTTATCTCCTCTGCAGAAGTCACATTCTTACAATGGTAATATAATCACTGTCACTCTTTTGAACGGTCTCTATCTGAAACTCGAGCTGAATGTGGCCGGTAGGTGCAGGTGTGTCCTCAGGTAAGACTTCCTATCCATGTGGTGTCAGAAGGGCTTCCCAGGGGTAAACAGTGGAAATCAACCCTTTCTTGCATTGACTCGTTGTTCTGCAGAGCTGAATGTTCCCCTGACGTCGTCGTCAACCCTCTGTAGTTCTGCTCATCTTTATAATCATAAGTCTTCTCAGTGCTCGAGTACAGCTCACATACGTCTCAACAATGTCTCTGTCATAGAAATGGCACTTTTCAGTCACAATGGCAGCGTGCGGTTTGTTTTTGTGAGCTGACATTTGCATAATGGCAGTTTTGTCAACAAAAACAAGATGTAAATTGTGTCAAAATGACACACTATACCTTGAGTGTTGAGTGTATTCATACAGGAAAAATTACAAATGAAAGAATATTTTCAATCAATCAATTGTCAATTTCTGCTGCCTCATTATATCGTGAGGTAGCAGAAAAAGACAACCACGAAATACTGATTTATTATTATCATATAGAGTGTATGGAGAACCTGTCAGCCATGGAGCAGCACTAGCATCCATGAGCAGTTTTGTTTCAACAAGGAAATATCTGTTCAGCTGCTTGATCCGCCCTCCCCTTTTTGGTACTGACAACACATTCTGCCAGAACACACTGCAGTAGGGTAATGATGCTCTGTGGGCTTGTCACCACGAGCAGCTCCTTTGACATTATAAATAGTAATTGTATCTATTGTTAACATAAACATATTGATCAGTGCAGCTTTGAAGCATTTAACTTGAATGCTGCCAACAGCAGCTCTATGCTGCCTCTTGAAATGTGCACAGAGACGCACATAGCTATAATAAACAAGTTATTGTTTTCTTGTTAGTATATATATATATATATATGTATGTCCCATATTTGCCAGCTTCCAGACTGACAGCTTTACAATGCCCCCTTTGGTTCGAGGGACCAAGCGTGAGGTACTTATTTGGATGAAAGACATGACATTAAAGATGTAGGGGAGCAAAGAGAGATTGCAGATGAAGGAAAAAGCTCCGGGCTTTTCTCCAACATCGAGCCCCGTGTTAGAACCGCTCGCTATCACTTTAGAGAGCGCTAACAGCCTCCCTCGACTTCTGTGAGTTAAGGTGGCACATATGCAAAGTGAGTCTATCATCCTCCGCCCGGAGAACACGCAGCGGTGAACAGTTATCACTGAACACGCTCGCAGGGAGCAGTCTCCGCCTCTGGGACGTTGCATCGGGAGCTGTCTTCAAAACCACATTAGTTGAGTTTCAATCAATTCTGAAAATGGTCTTTTTAAAAAGGGAAAAATAATGACGTTTTGAAGTTGGAGAAGGAAGGAGGATGAGGTGAAATACTTCATCAAAGGTCTCGAAAATCTATTTTCCTGGTGTAAATTTAGATCTTTGACAGCCATTACGGGGAGGATGATGTGCTTGTTATCCAATACCGGTGGCCTCATTGAGCGGCGCTGGTCCGATAATCAATGTGGCCGAGCGGGAGAGGCACACTTTACATATCAACCTGACACCGTGAGATGTAACGCTCTGGAAATCTGGCTGTGAGACAGAAGCCAAAGATGAGGCTTTGATGGAATGTCCTTCCCCGGGGGTTTGAGATATGAGAGAGAAAAAGGGCAAAGAAAGAGTTGTGTTCATTTGAGCAAACAGATTATTGAGCTCCATGTGCAGTCTAATTATTAACTTCTTCTCAAAGCTACAAAAGTCTTGTAAAAGATTGTTTTTTTTACATTATTCATGCTGCCTGCTGACCCGCCGTCTCTTTTAAGTGAATGGAAAGCAACGCTTTGGCCATTACATCATCCTCGCTTCATTAGTGCAGAGCTAATTAAATACACGCTTGTGAAACAAATGGCGCGCGAATATAAAAATGCTATCCAGATCAATCTCTGGTGTGATCAGATATTTATATTCAAGGCGGATTGAAAACATACATTATTATTCCTCCAACGTGACCCTTGCAGAGCTGGGATGGGTTAAAAACAGCATTTCACATAAAACTTTCCTGAAAAGCATATATTGTACATACAATACTACCCTCAGGAGTGGACAATTATCATTTCAATTATTTATTCTATTTGTATTTAATTATTTTTTATGCAATCTATTCATTATTATCCTTTTTCCCCCTCTTCTTTTTTTCTTTTCTCGGAGTGAGCACCATTTGATGTGTGTTGTTCTTTGTGTGTTGTGCACTGTACCTGAATATCACGTGTGCCAAGACATACAACTGAAACATTGACAAGGAAAGGGACTACATGAAAATACATATTGTTATGGTTACATTTTAAAAAGTGAGCAAAAAAACAAACAAAACAACAGCATCTCCTGTGAGTGCGTGGATGGCGACGACACCGCCGCATGAAGAGAAACAAATGTCTCCGGCGGCGTTGGCCATTACGCGCCCACTAAGTGTGGTGGATGTACCTGTCATCTTAAGCCCCTTTCACCCATTTTCTTCCTCTCTTCTTCTATCCTTTTTAAAATGTGTTGCCGTGTTGTGGCAAGCGTGGCGGGGACGTGACACGCCGCAGTCTCACGTTACTCTTCGTCCCCGGGCAGCTCGCAGTATCAGTCGCTCGCTCAGTCAGGGCGGGTCGCACGAGGACGAGGAGAGAGAGGGAGACGGAGGGAAGGATATTTACGACTCAGACAGTGGCGAGGCTGAGCTGAATCCCAATGGCTGCTCCTTTACTCCCCCAAACCTCTCTCATTAGAGAAGCGGCGCGCTCGTGCAGAGCATTTGCAGGTAACGCAGGCTTCCAGCTGTGTGAGTATCACAAAATATGACAACTATTATCCACTCATAGGACAAATCCATCTAATCAGATTCGGTGTTCATCATCTAAGAGCAATGAGGTGCTTCGCGACGAAGCACTCTAATTAACTTATTTTTTTGGCTGCGTGCAACTACTCCCAATATGTTTCTTCTATTTCTGTTTCAGTTGTTTTTGTACTCATCCCATAATAGAAAAAAGGCCTCCGTTAGTAGATTCCTCCGCAAGTGATCGTTGTAACACACAAATCTGCGAATAAAGTTTTCAGGTCTGACTTCAACGCTAATCAAACGCCTTCGCTGACAGCACGGCTTCAATCATCCAGGTGCTTGATATTCAGTCGGCGGTGTCGTCTTTCCAGTGATATAACGAAGTCTGTCACAGGTTCCTCCCCAGGGCTCCGTTACCTGTCTCCCTCTTTGTTCCACTGATTCCGTCCCCAGACAGTCTGGCCTTGGTTTTAACGAACGCCTAGTTTGATACCGTGAGTCTGGCTCCGACTCCTGTGAAAAACATTCCGGCGCCCAAAAGATTTGAGACTCGAGTCGGATTTACGTCTCAAAACTGAGGTTTCACTTGGCAGCTGCGGAGCTTGACTTTCCCCAAACTTGACTCAAAACAGACCTGAGGTCAGTCTTGAGACTCGGGTCAACAAAATGAGGACTTGACTCGGACTTGTAGCGCCCATACTCCGGTTCCCATTCAGGTAAACAGTTAGCTCTGTGAGCCCTTAGTTCGCACTATTAGCGCTGTCAGCATCGTTGAGAGGCAGCCACAGTGCTCCCTATCTCGGGGATATACCCTTTAAAAAAAGACTTGAACTCGGGAAAGACCTTAAGTCATCAAAATAACAACTTGAGACTAAACCTGATTGATTGCTGAGAGATTTGACTCATTAGAATCGAGACTTGGACTCAGATTTACATTCAGTCCCAAAAAGGACTTGGCTTCCTTGAGACTTGACTTGAGAGTTGACTCATGTGAGACTGGACTTCCTTGAAGACTTGAATTGAAGGTCCGTCTTGAGTGAATAAAATGAGGACATGAGACTTGACTTGAACCATTGTGGGACTTGACTTACGTGAGACTTGAAGATCGAGTTACAAAGATATTGACTTCAGACACCAATGAGACTTAAGACCTGGACTCCAAGGGGACAAGAGTCCCAAAAATGACTTGACTTGGATTCAACTCGTGTAAGATTTGACTTGCTTGAGACGATACTTCCTGAAAGACTTGACTTGAGACTAGAGACTTGTGTCTTGGGTTGGAATTGACTCCTGGGAGACATTAGTTCAACTGTGACTACTTCAGCTTTGACTCTGACCTAAGTCAACAAAATGATGACTCGAGACTGGTTCTGTACTTGATTTACTTGAGACTTGACTCATGGGGGACTTGGCCTCACACTCTGACTTGAGTTGAACTTAAGTCACAAAAAGTAAGGCTTGAAATCGAATATTGGACTTGAGAACTATGAGTTACTTGAAAGCAAAAACCACCTTGCAACAACTTGGCTTGGACTGAGAGGACTTGAGAGCTCCTAAAACAGCTGTGACGTGCACAGGAAGCTCGTGCCGTTAAACTCTCCACGTGAAAAAGGACCGTTACAGACGGGCAGGAGATGGAGCCGGCTGCATTCATCTCTCTCTCGGTGTCTCCCATGTGCTCCCACGCCCACAGGCCGGGCTTCGGCCGTGATTCCTCTGATGAATTGCTTTGGTAATTGGCCGTGTGTGTGCACGCTGAGAAATGGAGAGGCCGGTGATGCTTTTCTTCTCCCCCTCCTCGTATGCCCACGGGAGCTCTTCCTCACTTGTCCTCTGAACAAATGAGAGATTTATTGCGTCCTGCGAGAGCCGCCGCAGGTTTTCCCCTCTGTGGATGCGATGTGAGAAGCTGAGATTCTCTGTTTTTTGGTATTTTTTAAATAAGCAATCTCTAAAATGTTTGTGTTAAAATCTTCCATGATTTGATGATAATACATTTTTTAAATCTGTTTTCCTCTACGTTAAAAAAAACCAACAACAAAAACAGAAATACGCCTCAGCGTAATCCTAATTCTCGTTTTGAGTGTCACAACTCGAAAAGTATCATCATTTGATCAAATCGGTCCGATAACATTTGGAAAGTCTGGAAAAGCTACATGATGGAATTATCTTATAGTTATGGCCTAAGCAGAAGTGTCTGGTGCACGTTCCCAGAATCAACTCAAAAGTCAATTATAGGTTTGACTGTTTCTTTACGTTGCTTTTGTTTTTTTATATGTCAAGCATATTTTGATGATTGTGATGGCCATGATAATCATCCCATGCCTACTCACAACCTGTAGGCCTAAAAGGCGGTTTTGAAAAAGTTAGCATCTTACTCCTTCATACCTCGGCATCGGCTTGGCGTTACGACATTTACAAAAGATTCCAGCGGTGTGCCAGATTCACAGCTACCTAACTTTAGTCAAATTGTTCCACCCGTCGTCGTTATATCAGTCGTAAAAAAATATATATATATTCTGCACACTTTCTACCTCTTCAGTATAAAAAAAAAAAAAGTGAAGCAAATCTGCGGATTTACTTGCACATAGTGAGAAAAAAAAATCTCGGGTTTCCTGCTTTTGTGCAACTAATTGAAGTACAGTAGTTACCAGTACAGGGGGGGGGGGTACTGGGTCTCTGATTGATAACCTGCACATCCTCCGTCAGCCTTTATGACGCAGCACCTGCATCTCATCCTGCCGGGTTTACCATCCACGGCCGCGACTGACAGCGCTCACGCGTTCAGCTCACCACCGTGACTCAGCAATATGGCCGGCGTCAGGGATGGCAGCATGAAGAGAGCTCCCTGGAAACCTATTCCTGCTTTGCGGTTCTTCTTGCTGCGAGCATTTAATTTAGGCCTGTTGTTGCATGGAATCAATACGCGTAATCATTCAGTTGTTGTGTGTATCCTGCCGGACAATTAAGTTATCAAAGCCCCCAGAGTCTCTCTCGAGTCATCGGCACTGCTTTTCAACCCTCCCACTGACGGAAAATGGTCTCATAACAGGATTGTTCACGGCTGTAATCAGTCATCGGCCTCCCCCGTTTGCACAATAAGCCACAGTCTCCCATGATTGGTGCCAAGCGGAACGTTGTTTTTCAAGGTCACCAAGATGGCGTCAACAGTCCCAGAGTGTCGCGCCTGAGATACAGCAGCAACCTCCGGACAGGGAAGACAAACACATGAGGACACAGATAGAAACAGAGCGATCTGGGAGTGTTCGTTGATATCCGTCAAAAGGGTAAAAGCGGCATTAAAGAAAGAAAGGGCACCCTCTGTGTAAGCATGTCTCCTGGGTCGCTGTGGAAGGGCTGAGTTTGCCTCACACAGCTGGGATTAAATCGAGTCTGGGACTTGATGCAGTTAATTCTGTATGAAAGGATCCAGATTTTTCATGTGATCACACTGTAAATCCGCTGTTTGCGCTGAAAGATGATTTTCCGACACCTATGTAATTCGCTGCACGTATGTATCTCTTCGATTATGTCTCAGCCACAGGTTTCACGCTTCACAGGGAGAAGCTACGCGGCGAAGAGATAAAGCAAAGCGCCAGAGCGCGGCATCAGAACTGCGGGGAGGAAAGCGGCAGTGACAACATCGTGATTGCAGGTCCAGTTATCAGTTGACTGCGAGAGCACGACAGTGTAGTTCACACCGTCGGCGCCTCCCACACCACCCTTCCCTCTTCCTCCTCCTCCTCCTCTCTCTGGGCGAGCAGCCAGCCTGCTGCCTCGGCTCCTGTACATAACCGCAGAGTAGAGGGAAGTCCAAAATTAAAAGCATTGTTATCCCTGCAGCTGGTGGCCACGGGGAGTTGGAGTGACAGGCTTATTTCATTGTGACGTCCCGGGTGACCTTGGCTTTGGCCTCTAGTCTGCCCTCCCCTCCAGACATACTATTCAGACCAGGACCAGGTCAGCAGGACTGGAAACTCAAAGCCTGCACCGGGTGTCAGAGAAAAGCTTGTTACTGGATTTCTCACTGTGCCTACGGGGAGTGAGAAATTCGGTAATTCTGTCGCCCCCCCCCCCCCCCCCCCGATTCAGTTTTGGGCCCCGAAATGTCCTTGTGAATGGATTTGAATATAATGTACTATTAGGGTTGCCATGGTGATGGCTGCCGTCTGTGTGCATGTCGGTTGCCATGCAACTTTTCTTTTGCCTCTCCGGTGGGAAGCTAGGCTGTGCACAGTGCTAAGCTCAAGATGTAAAGCTGTGTCCGTATGATGCAATTATTGTGAAAGCCAGCGTTGTTGTTGTTGTTGTTGTTGTTGTTGTTGTTGTAAAAGGTTTAATTAATTTGAGAATAATCATTTAATTTTTTTCCCTTTTTTATTTTTTTTGGTCGATTTCAAATATCCCCCATTTTCTTTCCTTGTCACTAGTGACACTATTATTGGCTCGGGGAGGGTGTAGACATCCGCCTTTTCTGACACAGGAAGTTGCCTTCTTGTCCCTCCACAAAGTTCCTGACCTGCAGGGTTCAGGCGAAAAAAACAGCAGCGCACTCAAAAAGCACACGGGGCTGTAAACGTACCGGTTCAAAGAAATGATCCTGGTGCTTTGAGTAACGCACCTCTGAGGTTGAAAGTTTATCAGAGCGTCAAAATAAAACTATGGAGTTTAGCCGCCAGCTTAATTTCTCCAGATGACTTTGCATATTTTAGTTTAAACCCCGTTGTATTTTGGCATGAAAAAGGGGGGGGAGGCTGCATTTTGTAATGTAGCACCAATGTCTGTGAGCAGACTCCGCCTCCATTCACCCGGCACCAACAACGACATGATCCCTCACCAGCTTCCCATCTTTCCGTGCTGGCGGGAGGTTTTAGTGCCGCGGCCCCGACCGCCATCTCTTATTATCGTCTACCTGCGTGTGTCGCAGCAGCAGGAGGCTTCTGTCCATAGATCGACCTCCTTTATCCACGAAAAGCTTTTCTCTGCTCTGAAGTAACAAGTATAAGTCAAACGCCACTGTCTCTCCACTCTCACCTTCGCTCGGCCTCGCCCCCTCGTGCCACGCAAATTAAAGAGCGTGTCAATGAGTCTGAGCTGGCCTGACAGTGCTGATGAGGTGTAATCACCGTGGAGAGGCTCAGCTGCTCTCATCGCACCCGGCCCAGTGAGCTCATTAGGCCAGGAACATGGTGAAAAAAATTAACACGAGGGTGAAGGAGAAAAGCTCCGACGGTACCGAGCCGCTGCATCTTGGCGTGGCTGTGAGTGGACGCGATGATGATGGGTTTCGGGGCGGTTGCAGCTGGTGTCATTTCCTCAGACGTGAAGCTGGGAGAAACTCTGCTCTTAAATACTGTATTCTTGCAGCCTCGACTCTTTTGCAATCACCCGCAGCATATTGCGTCTGAACCCGAGGCGTTATAGTCACAGCTGTGAGTTGAGCGAGTGTCTCTATTTTCGTTTTCTAAACACTTGTGTGTGCGCCAGTCGTGGCGCGTGTCCTGATGTGTTCGTATCTTACTTTGATATATTCGTGAATTGTATTTATTTATTTCCCTGCTGTCACAATAGAATGACGTCAGGAGGAGGGCAAGAGAATTTGGAATGTTTCTAAATGGTCATTTGTTCCAATGCTGTGCCCATTATCTCACGCATCTGATTTTCCCTTTGAGACAAACACGACAGAAATCCTTTAAAATATCCGATAGACGGTAGATGGACGGGTGGGCTGATGGATTGAATATCAGTTAGGTTCATTCAACACATTTTCCGAAAATATCTCAAAGCATTGTGAGCTCAGGTTGGGTGTTGAAAGGTTGCTGCAATGGCAGCAACACAAAGAGGATGACTCAGTTGTAGTGTGTTGCCTCCTCAGCCTGCACCGCGGGGGCTCCATTTAGGAGACATAAGGCCTCATGAAAGGATCAGCACCCTGCTACCTTCTGCTTTTATAGACTGTCCCCACCTCATCTCACAGAAACACAGGTCACCTGAAACCAGACCTCTCATTCTGGGGGGGCGCAAATCCAATTTCACATGTCACACACACACAACAGATTATTCATGCAGGTAGGTTGAAGGGTGCTCAGGTGTGTGTGTGTGTGTTTTAAATGCACTGTTTGAGGAGTATGTGTGTGTTCGTGTGGACTATTTCAGGTGAGGGGTGTGGGCCCGTGTGTTGCTTAAGGGCACGACCACAAAAGGGAGGCGAACACGCACACCTGAACACACTCCTCTGGGGGTGAAAGGAGATGTGTGTGTGTTCTTTCATTTAACAGAACGCCATCAGTGAGTCATTCTCCTAAAGAGCACCCTTGGGTTCTTGTCTGGCTGACACACACTCAGTGGGCGTCTCAGAGCCAGGCTTACTGGTCAATGTTTTAATGCTCCTTAATCGGTTTTACTCACCAGCGCAGCCCGCAGGATGCCAACGCTGATTTGAAGCCGGAGCAGCGGAGGCTCCGCCAGCGCTCCACCTGCTCTTTTAGTGTGACATTTCAGTTGGGTGTAATTCACATGATCCGCTGTGAGAGGTGTAACTCTTCTCTGGCAGTCATTACAGGGATTAAAGTGTCGAGGTTAAGCCGCACAATCTTATCTGCAATGCCTTCTTTCTTTTTTTGTGTGTACCCTACTTAAACCTGCCCGGACACAATCACAGTGCATCGCGCCGATACCGGACCGTGACTCGAATGTGATTTTGATACCTGAGCGCTGAGTTTCTTCTTACCTCTCTTCCCTGTTCTGCTCCCTCTCTCTCTCTCTCTCTGTCTTTACTAGAGAACCATGAGCACTGTGGAGGAGGAACCGGATCACATGATACCATGAAGACAAGCCTGCAGGTCCTGCGCTGCCAGCTGCTGAGTGAGTAAACCCGAGGGGGGGGGAGTGATGCCTTTTCTCTTCTAACCACAAGCCGCTCTCATGGTGGTTTGTCATTGATGAATACCTTCAGGGAACCTGTAGATTTCAGACACTGTACAGTGTTGTATCCCCTGAGTTCTGGTTCTCGTGCTGCTTTAGATTCAGAGGACATGATAACGTCTCTGTGCGCAGAATGTCACATGAATATGGAGCACGGCGGGTCGGACTGGGACCCACCAGGCTGCTGGACGGTTAGCTGAACAGGCTGATGACGATATCTGGTACGCACCCCCCGAGCTCCACCTCGGGCCAGCGGAGCCAAAGGCTGTCTGACAGAACTGCCTTAATCCCTCAGAAGTGATAAACTCGGACCGGACCGCTGTGCGAGAAGTGCTTTACGCAGAGGTGGAGCGAGGTCACATCGCAGCGGTGTGAGTCGAGAAACATGCGGGCCTAGCTTTGTATTGAGTTTATATTCAGACTATATTTCTATTTCTCTGGGAGCAGCGTGATCTCTACTTCGCATCGAGTTCACGCTTCCATCAGGGCTGCCTCTTTCACGGTGAGCGGAGGCCCACCTGAGACCTCTGCCTCTGTGCCATACGCAGACATTTCTCATTTATCTGTCTGTAGCAGCCATCTGCAGGAGACAGATGTGCCTTGACATCCTCAGGCTGCATCCAGGAGACGGGAGATAGAAGAGAACTGAGGCAGATGATGACGGGCGACAGAGCGGGAAGAGATTTCCTCTGTACTTGTTTTTGTTTGTTTGTTAGTCTTCTGACTCGTCAGGGGTCCCTACCTGAAGACATTAGACACCTGAAACAATGCGGAGAAGTTACTCGTCTGGCTGCGCCGTCTTTCGAAGCAAAAGCCGCGACAGTCGCTTGCGAATTGGGTTTTGAAGTTAGCCATTTGGAAGCTAGTTGGCGTGTGCTAGTTGTCATGTGCTAGTTAGCGTGTGCTAGTTAGCGTGTGCTAGTTAGCGTGTGCTAACGAGTACAGAAGGCTTGACTTGTCCTCCGAGTCTGACTTTGTCTCGTCTTGTGTGATTGAAGCCGCCGACATCAGTGAAAATGTTGAAATCCTCCGTGAAGGTGGAGAACATTGGTCGTGTCGGCGACTTTAAGTTGTATAACCGCAAGCCTGTAATTCAGTGTTCTCCAGACAACTTCCTGTTTAACGTTTCTCCTTCCTGTTGACGCTGTCAGTCGCCGCTAAACGATAAACAAAACCTCTTTGTTGTTCTTGCTTTCACATTCTCCCTCCGTCTGATTCTCAGATAAACGCGCCTCTGTTCAAAGCCGCCGTTCGTAAAGCCGGCGAACAGTTTGCGGCGGCATTCAAACAGGAAGCCATTATCCTGTTACGAGAGCGTTCCCCTCTTATCGCAGGGCTCACATCTGTAGCGCCCCTCCCCGCTCCGCCTCTTCACCCACTCCGCCCATCCAGTCCTCCTCCGCCAGGACGGTTCCAGAGGTCCACAGGATGTGTCCTATCTGACGGTTTCCCCCCGCGAGACAGAAACCCCCAGAACGGCAGACGAACACGCCCAGAAGCAAAAGGAATGTGTCTGTTAGACCTTAAAGATGTCTCTCGATAAATATATATATGTGTGTGTGTACGTCTCATCTTATTGTCATCGTACAATACGGGAATGCAAATGTAGTTCAGTCATGAAAGAATTGAAAAAGCTACATTCTTGAAACATGAGCGTACTCGTACAACATCATCAAAGAGAAAGGAAAAAGCTTTTGTTTCCTTTTATGGTGAAACGAGATCACCACTCATCCAGTTTGTTATAGCTTTACAGTTCAACGTATAGCATTTCACCATTTGTTCTTTTCCTGACAGCCTTAACTGTTCGTAACAACGCATTTAATCATTGATTTGTCTTGTTTTCGAACCGTATGCATGTGTAGTGAGAAGGACTCAGGCTTTATTTACTGTTTCAGTGACGGGAGGAAGAGGAGGGGGATTAGCAGTTGTAGTGTGGACGCATGTTTACAGGGGCTCAAGCCGTTGCAGTGAAAGGATATTTACTGTACTTAAAGGACCAGTGTGTATACTTTTGACGTCTCTCCTCAATGATAACCTCAGTAAACTGTGTGAACATGAGTTTATGGTTTCAATCGCAAGTTTTAAATCTTCTTTAATGCAAAAGTTGTTCATTTTGTAAATTATGGGCCCATTTTAGAATAAAATAGAGGATAAAGCGTGATATTCTTCAGTGTGTGATCGTGACCTTGTGATTGACAGGTTTCGTTTTTAATCTACCACATTTATTTGATAATTCTCATTCATTCGTGATTTATTATTATAGATTACTGTATGCTAGCCAACAATAAATCAAGTAAAAATCAGCCCCACCTTTGTAATCCAATAATATCATCTACATTATTCTGAAATGGTAGCACCATAAATATTGCTATTAAAGTACTATTAGTTGCAGTGACGGTTGTAGTGGTGGTGATGACGGTGCTGTCGTAGCACTGTTGGTATTTTGGAGTGAGTCATGGCTGATAGCGCTCAGTCCAGGCGAGATAATTCAATTTTACCAGCAGTTAGTCAGACAGGTCGGCCTGAACTGACGGATCGGATCGACTCGCTCTGTCAAAGACTCAAATTCAGGGTTTAGACTACCTTCAATAAAACCCCCATTTAAGGCTTATGATTGCTTTGATTTAGGCTTGTTAGCCGTTATCCCGGAACGTGAGATATGAAACTCTTTGTATTAGGGATCGTCTCCGTGGTGTGTGCGCCGGTATGATGCGATAAAGGCTCATCGGTATTCTGACGAGCACTGAGAGATAAAGCCTCTTCATTCGCCCCGAGGGAGTTAGAGGGACTCCCATGGTGGTTCGTCCGCTGGTCGTGATGAGCATGAACGAGGCTAAATGTGATCCATGGAGGGCCGGCCGGCCAGAGAGGAGGACGTGGTTAATTATTAGTTATGCCGTAATGCCCTGGGGTTTTCCAAACAACAGTAATACATGCTATCCTATTGAGTAATGAGGCGGACACGCAGTGGTTCCCTTTAGTTCTTGTACATTTGCATTTCAGGCATTCATTACCAAGAAAGTGTCGGCACAGGATGTTCCCCAAGGGCACATTGAGATCGTTATTGATACTGGTTCTATTTATCATTCAAATGACATCCGTCTAGTTCATAGATCAGGGAAATCCTAAGTTAACTTAACTGTTTTAGTACATTTTGGATTGCGTGGAGGTCTTCCTCCAGGTTTGTCAGATACCTTAACATGTTGATGAGGAGCATAGTTATTATTCAGGAGGTTGAAGCAACCTGGGGGGAGTTAATATATATTTTTTAAATAACTTCAATGCAAAACCTTAAATAAACGAGAGATTCGGTATTCATCCACCGTGATTGAAATCCTGCTTGTGGATGGAGGTCCGAGAGGAAACGTTTAGATTTTAACGCTGAGAAATACAATTTGCTGAAACTATCGATGACAGTTAACTCACATTAATTAATATAGATTTTTGAAGATGACGGTGCTGAAATACATTGAGCTATTGCTTACCCTTTTTTTAAGTATTACAAAAAAACTCCACATACTTAGGAGTTGATAGAAGTGTATTCTTAATGCAGGTTTGGTCAGTTTCATTCACACATGTGACCTCGGACAGATTTTCCTTGACCGTAGATCCGCACACATGCAGTTCCTCTCCTCCTTTATTGCCGATCACGCTGCCTGAGCAGGGAGATGACGGAGCAGGAGCAGTTCAGAAGTACAGCCTGGCGAACCGTCACCAGTCTTATTGCCTCCGCATTGAAAATGCGGAAGGTTATGTTTTGATCGCCGTGTATTTATTTATTTATTTATTTGTATGCGTGTTACTCGCATAACTCAAAAAGTATTAAACCGAATCGCATGAAATTTGGTGGGATGATTGGTTATTATCCGGGGACCATTTGATTAGATTTTGGGATCGATCGGGTCAAAGGTCAAGGTTAATGTCATGAAAAGGTCAAAATCTTCTTTTTACCATAGCGCAGTCAATTTCTATCCAATTGGCATGCAACTAATGCCAAAATGTTCATAATTCAATGCCCAATCTTGTGATATGCGAAGGTATGCGCTCTACCGAGTGCCCATTCTAGTTGATGGATGGTTTTTGCAGCTTCTATTTTTGGCTTCCCGTCCAGCCTCCCATTCAAATAGTGCCGCTGCCAGCTGCCCGCTGATGACGTGACACGACCGGCCGGGCTCCAACACCTGCCTCGTCGGCCCTGTACGCACATTCAAACCACATCTTTCTCCATCGCATGTAGCATGAGGTGACCCCTGGAAAGAAAGATAAATACCCCCACCTTCCACAGGGAGTAGTGGCCCCGCCCCTCAGGGTTGATGATGCATCCAGGCTAGTGCATACGCACTGATGGCCTGCATACCACACACTAAGTGCTCCAGTTTGATTGATTAGTGCACCTGAACTATATGGTTCTTCCATGGCATGAGTTTCATGCAGAACTTCATCAGCAATGTTGTGTTTTTTTTGTTTTTTTTACTCCACCAGCGTAACTTTAGATGCAGTGACAGTCGCTCTGGCCCCTGACATTGAATCTAACAATGAATGATTGGTGGGACAAAGCCTGCATTGGGTCAGTGCGCAGGATCCTCCTTTGCAACATGATTTATTGACGTCCCTGACGGCTTCAATGGAGGACTTCAACGGATGTCACCGGCTTCTTATGCATTCAAAAGAGCCCCAATTCAGCAGGTTTTTTCCCCCTGCATACGTTGCCCCTCCCTCCATCCACCCCGAGCCTGGAAATCAGGCCTCGTTAGTCACGTCAACGGGTTTGTTTGTCTTTGTGACATCAGCATGTGCTATTCTGAGGTGATCAGTCAGCTGGGGGATCCAGATAGAGACGGCATCAGGTTGGAGTGAGTGATAACCGTGTGAGCTGTGGGTCTCCTGCCGGTCCAGACTGGGACAAAGGTCTTCAATTCAATGCTGCCATTGAAATGTTGTAGCACACCACTTTTGTTGTTGTTGTTGTTGTTTTTGGTCTTCTCTTGAGCAAAGATTCAGAGGTTTCTTGTTGTCCGCCTCCTCTTATGCGTCATCACTCTCAATGGGACGATTCCTTTTGTGGGTGTTTTCTTGTAAAATAAATGTAAATGTGCCTCTAATAGGCTCCAACCTCTCACACCTGATTTTCCTTTTTATGGAGCTTGGTCTAATGTGTCTTATCCAACCTTTTTCCTTTTGTCCGTGTCCTATCACTGATGAAACACACACACACACACGCACACACATCTCCCTCTCTTACTCCCCGCTACACCTCCGGCCTCCTCGCTGCCACCCCCCCCCCCCCCCCCCGCACCGACCTCGCTATTCTGCCCCTTTTCCATCCAATTTTCTTATGTTCGTCCCCATTGCTTCAACTCAATAATGGATGTTCATGAAGCTCAATTCCCATCTCGGGCCTTTTCAATCATTTCTCTAGTTAATTCACCCGCAGTGCCTGCTCCCTCCCACACCCCCACACTCCCATGCATGTCTTTGTGGAGGACGGGTCGGGCTCTCTGTCTGCGTTCCCCCTGCTTACGCTCTCACTCCATCAGCCAGACACACAACCGTTGTGACGAAGTACACCCATTTGCCTCAGGATGCGTGTGTGAGAACACACGGATGTGTGTGTGATCCCAGCACAGAGCAGAATTCAGCAGTGTAACGTATGTTGTTCAGGTCAAAAATAGATGGATTTCTTGTTCACTAACAACGAAGGTTGAAACACGATGAAACAATGTAATGATACATCGTATGGATATTTTCTGTCGGCTGTTTTCGTGCACAGTTTGAGATATTCATCTTCCATCAACTCACGAGGAAACCTGTGCAACGCCTCGTAATTATGATCCTCAATAATGAGAATAATATGAAAGTTACAGCGTCTGATACAGAATCTTTAATCAGCACTAATGAATAAATGGGCAGATGTCTGGGTGCAGGATTACTTTAAAAGCAGATCCTGCTCTTTAACATTGAAGATATGATCTTTAATAAAAAATGATTTGACAAAACCGCAATGTCCCAAAATGTGTGTGTGTGTGTGTGTGTGTGTGTGTGCCTGAGCATTACGTTTGCCCATTTGTGATATAGCTTTGTTGGTAAAGGGAGCCTGGGTGTTATGTTTTATTCAGTAGAAGCACCGTGTTGGGTTGCCAGGTTGTGACAGTCAGGTTTGCGGACTGATTGAAGTTATTACTCAACCCCGGCCACGACAACGTCCTCACTCTTCATTGGCCTCTTTAATCTCACTTCATCTACTTTTTTTATTTGCATGAAAAAGAAAAATTACTCTACCTTGCTTGCAACTGTAAGTATTTAATATACAAATCCTACGATTTGGTCGTAATAATGACGTGAATTTGTTTATTTTGATTTTTTGTTGTGTCTTTTTGTCAATTTGTGAAATGTTCTTCTTCTTTTGAGCATCTCAAAGGGTCTTATCCTCTAAACGTGACGGCTATTCACATGCCAGACGATCATCAATCGGCCAGATACTTAAGCTTTGATAGCTGGGGTTAGTCTGTGTTCCATTTCCCGGCCTAAAGGATCATTTTAGGAGAGACGCGCAGTCATAAATCAAGGATGGCCATGTGTGTTATCTCCTCAGTTATGAGTCTGGAGTGGGCTCCGTGGATTAGAGACGTGACAGGCTCGGTTAATGGAAGATGGGGCCCGGACCCTCTATCCTGGTAGTCTGTGTTATTGAGTATGGAGGAATATGATTAATGATTCAGAGGCTCAGTTTAAATAGTCAGTGCTTTGGGGTTCAGCTGCCGTGGTGTATTTTAAATCCTGCGGTGAACAAAGAGGAAAGAGGATGAAGAAGCTTTCTATGGCAAAGAGATTTCAGATTACTGATATTGACATTCGCCTGGGCTTTTTTTATATTTAAAGTTAATCATTTTATGAAATAGTCTATCCCTTCCCTTCTACACGTTCAACAGATTGACTCCTTCTCCTCTGTCAATGGAAACTCGGTTTCTATAGTTACTGAGCACGACATCTGGGTCACAAAGATAGCTTTCCAGTCTGTGTGTGTTTTCTCTGACTTGCATTTTGGGAAATTCATGATTGTCACAACGATGCAGTCTTTATCATTATCCTTAATTCTGTCTCTGAACCCCTGTAATGCAGAGATCTCTGTAATCCCACCCTAACACCTCCATTGAACGATTTTTGTTATCTATTTCATGTTGGCACGTTTTCTTTTTGCACACTTCTTTGAGGCTTTTTCTTGTCACAAGCGTGATGCATAATCAGGCTCATGGGGTGTGCACCTGTAAGAGCTACATGTCTGTGATAGTTTTTGACGATAAAAGATACTGTTTATATTGTGGTGTTTATGAATTATCCTGGATGGCTTTAAATAATAGATATGTTTAATCCAACATGCCCGTCTTTAGTGAATGACTTTAGATCTGGACAGATCCAGTCTGTATGATTTTAGGGGATTTATTTGTAGAAATGGAATATAATATGTACTACTATGTTTTAATTAGTTGATAATCACCTGGGAATAAGAATTGTTGTGTTTTCGCATAGAATGAGAACCTTCATATCTACATAGGGAGCGGGTCCTCTTCACATCGTCCTCCATGATGCTCACCATGTTTCTACAGTAGCTCACAAGGGACAAACCAAACACCGGCTCTGGAGAGGACCTTTTGCATTCTTACATTACCCAAAGGATTTACCTTACTTCTCTGACATGCTTGGAAAGAGTGGGGGGAGGTTTTTTTACGAGGGTGCAATCTACAACATCACTGCTAGATACCACTATAGTATACACTTTAATTCATTATTTCAGTGAGCGTTTCTAAAGGATAAGATGGGTGATTCTCTATATTTGTCTCATCCTATTAAAAGAATCAGATAAGAATCTCCTAAAAGATTTTAAAAACATCAATTAGCTATCCTGCTGTAACGCCCTGTTCCGTGTCTCCTGTGTCTCCTCTGTCTTGATTGGTTAATTCCCTTCACCTGCCCTCAGCCACTCTCGTCTCGTTAGTGTCTCATGCCGTACACCTGCTCCCCGCTATATATTGTGCCTGTCATTCCCTTGTCTCTGGTCGGTTTGTTGTCTTTATCTCAGTCTCTTAGTGTCTCTGTTTCGATGTCTCGTTCCCAGCCTTTGTTCCAATGGTGATTCCTAGTGGTTTTTTTAGCTGCTTTCGAGCCAGAGTTTTTATGTTTGACCTTTTTTTCCAAAGTAAATAGTTTTTTTGATTCACTCAAACCTGGTGTCCAGCCTGTCTCTCTGCACCTGAGCCTCACCCCATGACACAAGCAGCCTCAGAAACACTCAGAAGCAAATCTGTCTGACTAAAGTTTTCTCAAACACTAAGTTTACATTACGTGACATTTGCATCTTCAGTAAGAATGAATGCGTGAGTGTCATGAGATTTGTTGAACATCAAAAAAGGAACATAATATTGGCAGCATTATCCCTCAAGCAATAAAACAATAATGGTTGAAACAATATCCCAAATAATCTCCAAGTAATGTGACAGAACTTCATTCAGACAGCAGTTCAGACAACGTTACTTTGTGTTTCTGCCTGTTCTGAATGCATAGAAACCTCCCGCTGGGAGACTTTCGTAATGTGTCCTATTAGCAGTGTTTAACAGTGTCACGAAGGCAGGGAGCAAAGGGGAAATTAATAAGCCTTTACACGTTCTTCCCTCTTTGACGTTCTTGCTGTCTGGATAACATAATAGGACCAACTAATGGCTGGTCTCGACACAGCCTCCGTATGGAAGTGAATCTGTCAAATTCTCTGAGGTGTTTTCAGCATGTTAAGTGGGCTATTGTGACACATGAACAGTGTCTGTCAATATGTCAATACATCTTGTCTAGTATTGAGCATAAAGCAACAGATCGTTTGTTTCAGAAAACGTACTAACTCAGACAATCTATCGAGACATCTAATTTCACAGTGCTCACGATGATCAAAACCATTTAAAAATCCATTCGAAAATGTACTAAATTACCTTTTTTCCCCAGTGTTATCAGGAGATTGCAATCAAATAATTGCTTGTTGTATTATGACCAAAGTGAAGACTGAGCTCTTTAAGAATGTCTGCAGAGTAACAAAGCCAGAAGATCCTTACGTCTACGTACACACAGTGCAACTCGTAGTGAATAATGCAGTAAAGAACAAGGTGAGTGACAAACACCGCAGGTTCAGGAGATAACAGGCAGAGGAGAATAATGAATGCGAGACAAGACTCCATCTCTCGACTGAACACCTGAGTTTCAGTTTCATTCGCCGGGCTTCACTCTCACCTCGCTGTGCGTGGCAAGATCCTTCAGGGAAATGATATAGAGATAGATAGACGTGCTGAAAAAGACACCCACAGGGAAATAAATCCAATAATTCATGGCGCTAAGAGGATATTCTGCATCATCATCCTGTGCTAATCACCAGCTTTCTCTCTCCTTCTCTGCAGGTGTTCTCGCATTCCTAGCACTGCCAGTAGGACTGGTGTCATCGGCACAGGAGCTGTACCTCAGACAGACATCCCAGGACTCCGTCTCCATGGCAGCCGCCCACAGCAGCCCCCTTTCTGCCCCCGAACTTCCCGCCCTGGACTTGCCACAGGAAGGCTCCAGTAGCGGGGAATGGCCATCCAGAGGAGGCCCTCGAGCCTCAAACATCGTCCTCCCTACTGTCGCCCTCCACCCTTTGGCCTGGCCTCTCCCAGCCCAAACGTACAGCCTGACTCATCACGACCCTCCCGTCCACGACACGAGCACTGTGAACACTGAAGGTCACGTGAATCAGCCGCTGGAGCCGAGCTCTGATATTGTAAACCGAGGCCACCTGCACAAATTGGTCAGGGTGACTCAAGTCCATCACCCAGTGGCTGTAAGCGCGAACCGGGCCAGCAGCAGCGTCCTTAAATCACCCGGCACAGCGGTCCCAGATACAGATGTGGGATCTACTGCCAGAGAAGCTCCGGATCTTCTGTCCAGCTCCGAATCAGACGGAGGAGATGCGCTTGCTTCTCGCCACGTCGAGCCTCGGAAGTTGAGCGTGAAGGAGCCCGCCGACCGCGGCCGGCAGGGTGTCCCAGATGTCGAGCGCTCCTCCTTTTCCTCTCCGTCGATGACTGCCGCCGACCCCGCAGCGGGCCTGAAGCTCAGGGAGCGCGCTCGGGGCGCCTCAGAGCCGGCGGCGCGCCACACCATCACCCTGAGGGAGGTGCATTCGGCGATCGAGCCCCCCACCGATGAACTGGTGACGGAGCCGAAGGACGGGTCCGCGACTCTCGCCGAGAGCCCCACTGAGACGGTGACGTCCGCCGCGTCCGCTCCGGCGCTGTCCACTGAGCTCCAGACGCAGAATCCAACGATCACCCCGAACAACCACCCTGCAGCCAACGAGACCGCCACCGAGGACGGCCTCGTTCAAGGCAACGGCACGGACAGCGCCCCTCGGGGTCGCTGGTTGGGGAACGCGACCGCGTACGGAGGGCTGCTCTCTGACGGCAGCTCGGTGGAGGAGGCCCTCGCTCCGGGGAACGGCTCGGAGCCGCCCTCCACCGCCAGCGGGAACTTCCTGAACAGGCAGGTGCCTGCCACCACCGAGGACCCGTGGACGCCCGGCAACAGCTCAGGACCCACCGTTGACTCTCCGCTGTCCCGCTTGACCATCTGCCTGAGCAGAATGGACATCGTGTGGATCGTGCTGGCCATCAGTGTGCCGGTGTCCTCGTGCTGTAAGTAAAGTTAGAGTGGAGCTGGGACAACGGGGACATTTTAATGCATAGTAAAAAAGGGCCAAATCACTTGGCTGACATTGACGTAAAACCTATTGATGCTCGTATCATACAGAAATCGATATATTTTAAGGAATAGTTCTGCATTTTAAGAAGTTGTCTTATTAGTTGGATAAGAAAATGAATACCTCATATTTATCAATAGCAGCCCCCCTCAGAGATGCTTGCCTTCTTTCCAGCATAATGGGACCGCTATGGCCAAAATAAATACATTTGTAAAAGCTCAGCAGTAATGTCTCTTTCCATAAATCATGACCCGGTTACTCGAGATAATCCTCGGGCTTTGTTGTGAGCAGTTTCGTGTCAGAACTATTTTTCTGTCAACCATAATTCTGACATGAAACGGCTCACAACAGGGTCTGCGGACAGCCGAGGTCACGCAGAGTTAATTTGTCGTATGTGTTGTAATTTATTTATTTAATGCCCTCCTGTTTTCTTCACCGTTCGTTTTGAAAGCCCCCAGACTCCCTGCAGGACAAGACTCATTTGCATTAAACTGGAGAGAGTGAAATAGCATAATAACAGCAAGACGAGGGAGTCTTTTTAATCGAGCCGTAGAGTTCCACCTTTGCATTGTGCTCTGTTTGAGGTGGAAGAATAAGGATTTATTCCCCATGGATATTATATTATTAAAAAATGTCTTACTTAGAGACTGGCAGCTGTGTTGTTTTAAATAGCTCAAAATAACTCGATGGCACACCCACCTGTAGCCATTTTAAGCTCTATCTTAAGGCGGTATTTTTCCTTCTTTTTTTTAGCTATTTCTTATAAAGTCGTCGTGTTGCCGTGAAACACGGCAACCTTTACCTCTGTAGCGAGCGTGGGCGCTTTCCTAAATTCTATTTGAAGCAGCGGCTCTCAGTCTCTCTCCCTTCCTGTCTTCTGTCCGCTCTAGCTGTGATCTTGACTGTGTGCTGCATGAGGAGGAAGAAGAAGTCATCAAGTCAGGAGAACAACCTCAGCTACTGGAACAACGCCATCACCATGGACTACTTCAGCCGGCACGCCGTGGAGCTGCCCAGAGAGATACACACTCTGGAGAGCGAGGTACACATTACACCACCGGTTAGCTCTATTAGTGAACGCTGCACACAGAGGTGGAGGCACATGTAGTGGATGTTTCACTATCAGTCAGCAGGATGGTTTTTAATGAGTAGGGAGACAACAAGAGGGCCCATGTTCAATCTCCCCTGCCAGCGAGCCTCGAGGCCCACTGAAGCGTGGCGCTGAAGTGTGAGATGCCATTTGGAACAAGCAAAAAGAGGAATTCCCTGCAGGAAATCTATATGACTTGTTAGTAGTTACAAATCAGCTCCAAAAATAGTAACACATGTCAAGGTCTTACCTTCTTGTGTACCAGTGTGCTGTTATTAAGAATACACACTGGAGCAAATAAAAACATATGACTATTCCATTTAATTTACAACTGTGGTTTTTACACATTATACCAACTAAACATGTTGGGACACGCTTATAAAATGTGTTTCATGTGATGAACAGGGCTGTAATATTCCTCTGTAATATTTCTGCTAATAATAGGTTATTAGTCCAATTTTCCAAAAATATTCCGCTGAGGGTGTTTTAGATACAGGAGCAACATAAAACATTGCATATTACATGTAATTAATACCAATTAAGAGATTTTTTCCCCTGTGTTTTTCATGCTGTATATTGGTTTTTTTAGAACATATTTAATCATTCAAACCACAGAGTATGGCATCCTAAAGAAGTGTAACGTTTGTTTGAAAAACTCATAGAAATCTTTTGAATGCTGCTAATCGGCTGTTTTTGTATTTGGGGGCGTGAATGCGCTGCCTCGGCTCTTTTCCATGAAGTGTTTTCATTGTTTTGTTCATGCCCTGTATTTTTTTGCCATTTGATTTACTGAGAAAAATAACAAGATGAGATTTTTAGGTTTTAGTGCAGTACAGCGCCATCTGGTGGAAATGGCACGCTATATCATCTATCGCTACGTATCATTATATAAAGAGTATTTTAAAGTTGGTATTAAATGTGCTACACGTCCTCTTCTCCTCCATATCATTTTGATAGACCATTATTTCGCTCTGTTTGCATGTGGTTTTTTTCATCACCATTTACCCGTGTCTCCTTTCTTTTACTCCGTTGCTCAATTTGCACATCAGCAGAGGGAGGCTGAGGCTGGATCATGTGTGGGATGCCCCTGGTGACACCCAGGTGTTGTTACACCCCCTGCTTTACCTGTCTTTGTAGAGCAGCTTCTCCTAGTGCTTTCGGTAGATTACAAGGGTTCCAGGAGACATGACTATATGACCTAAGACGACGGCGTTCGTTTGATTTTGATTAGTGATAAAATGGTCTCGTAATACAAATAATCTAGTTGTTCACGCCTCTTTCCTCCAGCACTGCCTGATTACTGCTGACTCACCGCCAACAACCATTTCCACATCCCTCCGTTTCACATTAGGTCCCTCTGTTGCCTTGTTTCCTTGTTTCCTCTGAGTCCCCCCCCCCTCCCTTTTACATGCCTGTTCATCCATAGCTTGTGTCAGTTATCGTTGTTCACCTTGTCCTTAAAAGCCCCGGGCTGCACCAAAACCCATATTTGAATGTGGTCGCTTCCACACTAGATGATGCTCATTGCCTGTAGTTAGATACAGTAGACTGCAGCGTGTGCCCTGATGGCGACGCCGTGTGAACCCTGAGTCACGGCGATTGTTTCACAGTTAGCAATGTGCTCTGATTTATTTTCTCTTTTCTTCTGCGTGTGATTTTGCAGGATCAAGACACCTGCCTCCCCCCGAACGGAGACTACAGCAGCAGCAGCGTGGTCCTGGTGAACCCTTTCTGCCAGCAGACGCTCTTCATCAACAGAGAGAAAGCGTCTGTCTTCTAGAGACAGAAAAAGATGGACACCGTCGGATTCTCCTCTTCTACTCCCCCTGCTGTTGTTGTCTATTTTCTAAATGTGCTAAATATTCAGAGACTTTGACTTTATACTGTATACGGCGAACACAAAGAGGCAAACTGAAAGAGGAGGGGTGTGAACAGACACTCTTTGAGGATGCACATGCATATTTTTCTGATGTACATTTTCTACAAAAGGCTTAATTGTGATAAAAAAAGGTTTTTATTGTCTTTTTAAAATACAGATTATAGGTGGTGTCGTTTCATTTCAGTGGCTTGATGGCGAGCGCACTGCGGATGTTGCCACATGAAATTTGCTTTAGAGAGAGAAATGTACTATAAAAAAAACTATGAAGCTGTTCTTTGTCATTTTATTTTAAGATAAATTCCAAAATACTTATAGCCTGTTGAACTTGAATATAGCACCTACGTTATCAGGGGACGGGGGAGTGATACTGTATGTGGGATCCAGGCCCATGTCTATCAAACTGTCTATCAAAGTTATTCTAGAAGCCAAGAATAAGATTGATTATTAAGCCACTTGACATCAAAGTGTAGGAGTATCTTTTAAAATCAGCTCTCGAGTGATCACATCATTAATCGTGACAGCTGGAAACTGTTCATCTGCTCCTTTTTTCATTCTTTTTTAATCCTTACATTTGACTGTTCACTTTTATTGAAATTAACAGAAAAATATATTTATGGTATGGAAGTAATAATGAGAGTAACACACTCCATTTATAGATAAACAAAATGCTTTTTAATGCATGGAAGGTGATCGCAAGCCTATTCAAGCATTATACAAGTCGTTTGCACACTCGATACCGCTGAAGTTCCCTTAAATTGAAGAGCATTGTTATGATAAATCTTTTTTGTTTGTAAGTTTAAGTGATCGATAAGTCCTGCATTTTTACTTTAAGCAGTTTGATAAATATGGGCCCATATTTCGATGGTTGATTTGGGCAGATTATTTGCCGTATGCATTTAGCAGCGTTGAGAGATGTTGGTCAAATGACGTATGGTGGCTTTCCCCCACATGTGTCACCAGCCTCTCTAAGAGGGGCCACATAGATGTCTTAATTCCATATGTTAAGAATACGTTTTGTATATATATAAATAAATATATATTATATATTATATATATATATTTATATGTGTATATATGTATATACACTACCGTTCAAAAGTTTGGGGTCACTTAGAAATATCTTTATTTTTCAAAGAAAAGCACTGTTTTTTCAATAAAGATAACATTAATCAAAAATACACACTATACATTGTTAATGTGGTAAATGACTCTTCTAGGTGGAAACGTCTGGTTTCTAATGAAATATCTCCAGAGGTGTATAGAGGCCCATTTCCATCAACTATCACTCCAGTGTTCTAATGGTACATTGTGTTTGCTAATCGCCTTAGAAGACTAATATCTGATTAGAAAACCCTTGTGCAATTATGTTAGCACAGCTGAAAACAGTTATGCTGGTGATATAAGCTATACAACTGGCCTTCCTTTGAGCTTGAAGTTTGAAGAACAAAATTAATACTTCAAATATGAATCATTATTTCTAACCTTGTCAATGTCTTGACTATATGTTCTATGAAATGTTCAATTCATTTGATAAATAAAAGTGAGTTTTCATGGAAGACACAAAATTGTCTGGATGACCCCAAACTTTTGAACGGTAGTGTATATATATATATTTATATATAAATATATATATATTATTTCTATTTTTATATATATATATATAATATATGCACAGTATGTGTGTGTTTGAAGGCCCTGTTTGTGCATGTAAACATACTGTGAGTGTGGATGGATGAGTTGAAATGCGCTGCCCCCCCCCCTCCCCGTAACCAAGTATCACTGTTACTTTAAATCAAACAAGACTCTGTATCACTTTCAGCTCAGTTGTATCTGTTTCTTTGTAAGTGTCTGTGTGTCCGTCTGTTTGTTTCTTGTCTGTGTCGTGGAGTGGCTGCTGGTTTTAGTCCAGTTTAAGAACGAGTTTTCTCGGCACTGTAGGAAACAAGTAGACCAACTGTCTACTGTAAATGTCTCCCTCCATAACAATGTGTTTGTCCATCAATGCAAACTGGGTTTGTTGAATGATTGTGAGTTAGTTGCCGGACCTCATATTAATATGTTAGAGGCTGTCGAAAAAAAATCTTGACCAATCGAAACACCGAGATAAATAATGTATGCTGAATATTTACTGTGAGCACATACAGAGGCAGTTTAATAAAAAAAGGAGTGAATATGTTGTTTAATTACTGAACCATGTGGTCCTTAATTATTGAACCATGTGGTCCTTCTATCATCTGTTTTTATTTTGCATTGCTGCAGTTGTATTCAATAATCAATGCTGCCTGCCTCTAGCGTCGCTAAAGAGTTTCTGCATTGTGAGATGTTGTTCTGTAATCACAGATTCAAGAGGTGATGTTGCACAACACACCTAAACATATTGATATTTCTCGCATTGGATGCTCACGGCTGGGCTTCTTGTTTTGCACGCTCAAAAGTGGATATTTTACAAAACGTTCAGTGGCACGATGGAGCAGTATTCAACATTATGTATTTTTTGTACTGTAGTATACACTGTACTTTTTACTGCTGAGCAATAAAACAAAGAACAAACTCTGACTGATTTCATTCATTCAATCAGCAGGCATGTCCTCATATGGCCACACCATGGAGTCAAAGCCTAACACAAGTATTTTGTCAAATATTTGAAGCATGTCAGATAGATAACGCACTTTCCGCGTTACTATATAACAAAGCAGCTTTAAACAGCCTTGCCGACCACAGCACATCCATTGTTGTGAGCTGGAATGTTTCTCTTTGTGCATCAGTGCTGCGTGTAAAGTGACCTCCAGCTCGGGGATATGACGTCATTTCAATAATCTGTTTACAAGCCTGCTTTACTGTTGGGGAGAGTGTTATTAACATATTTGTAGGTTTGTTAAAATCTGGCACAACATGACAGTTTGACTTTTGTGTCTTTTGACAGGCCTCATTCTGTTTGGCATGTTTGATCCAAATACATGCAGGAGTTTAAATAGAAAATACGTATTGTATTACAGTCATGATTCTGTATTTACATAATCAGAGCTATGTCAAAAATAATGAGCGTCTAACATTCTTTTGAAAGAAAGTATGAAGACTTTTGAGGCTTGTGGTGGAGGACATGTTGTCTTCAGCCACCATCAACTTTACACACATTTAAATATCCAACATTATATAAAGAACTGTATACAGAAATATGTTATGACATTTAGATATTCAGAATGTACTGCAGTGCAATACTGATTCCCAATAATTGGAGAATAAGGAACAATAAAAATAAAATAAAAATACCAATGCAATATCAATAATAAAAAATCTATTGTAAGTCAACTATGATTGACTTACAATCAAAATTAGGAGGTGTTAAACCAAAAGCCTTGTTTTAAGTTAGAGGGTGATAAATCAAAGTTATCAGATATTAGAGCCATCATTTATTTTTTACTTATTTATTTAATGTCTAATCTTTCCTCTCTTGGCTAATAACTGAATTGCTTCCTGAATGTTCATACTAATTATGCAAATTACATGTATTTTCTTCTTAAAATAAGATACTGTGCCTAAATGTTCATGTACCCCGAGGTCATTATTTTTATATTATGCAACTTAACACTAGTTTTTAGATTTTACAGAAAATGTGATGCATTGCTGTACATCAAGGCGCCACCTGTAATCCCTTACTTTAGAATACTTCTGAAACTAAATTAACAATCAAACAGCAACCTGAATGGGGACATTTAGAAACTTCTTTAATGTTTGCTTCTTTACTTGATACTTTTCTATATTCTTGTATTGTTACTTTGAGTTGATTCTTTTTTTTCTGAGAACCGAATTGATGTTTTACTATCATATTATATATATATATATATATATATATAATGTCATTATATCAACATATATCAACATATCATTATAAGATACATTCGATTGAATTCCTGCAACTACTAGTAGATAAATAGCAATAAGAAGACTACAACGTCACTGTAACGTAAGTGTATTTAAAGAAATAAAATGTAATTAAATATTTCGAAATATGGACTGAGAAAATGTTACAATATTGACTTTAATTATTTGGACTCGAACTGCTTCCGGTTCGGGGTTGAGGTTCTTCCGGGTCACGGTACAGATTTGTCAAATAGCCCCTGCATGGCATGGTTGTCAGGATAGCCTTCGATAGGGTAGACATTTTTTTTTATCAGCCTGTAACAGAAGTGAAACCGTCAGAGTGAAGAGCGATCCCATCTTCTCTGTCACTCTCAACAGCTGTCCCGCCTCCCCGAGAGCAGATTTCACACATTTGTCATTGCTCGGGTTAGCTCACGAGTTTAACGTTGCTCTTTTTGAAAATGGCGGATCTACCACCGGAGAAGAGCCTGGACGATTTCTTCGCCAAGCGGGATAAAAAGAAGAAGAAAGAAAAAGGAAAGGCCAAAGAAACCGTCGCCGGGCCCACTTCGGGTGTGATAAAGAAGACCAAGAGGGAGAAGGAAAAATCCACAAAAAACGACAATCAAGATGCGCAGATTGAAAAGGTAACTGCTATCGTTGCTCTCCGGTAACTTTTTATTTTAATGCCTGTTTTTTTTCCTCCAGATACCGGTGTCGTGTCAAATGTTCCGTCGTCATACTCTTATTTCCTGCTTAAATTTAGCCCCGCTCGCTCGCACCGCGCTCACGTTTGTTCCCCACCCAATGCAGGAAGATGAAGCACGAAGTGAAGCTAACGCTACATTCTGACGTGTGGGGAGGAAACGCCGGCTGCTCGCATATGGTTCCCCCGGGCACACATTGTGCGGCGCGACGGTCATCGCCGCGACCTGCGCGTCGCGCTCCCTCTGGTCACGACCTCCTCTGCTTCCGTTTCGTGCCTAAATTATCGGTTGCGTGTCCACGTTTGAGGCCCAGCAGTGGACTCGTGCAGTTAAAGGCCTCGCGAGTGCATGACGAGGCTGTCATCCCCCTGAATCGTGGCTGTCCAACTAACGTGAGGCCGAGCCGCCATTTGTCACAAGTTCCAGGGGGCGTCGCAATTAATCACAATCACGTAACTACGTTAGGTTTTCTTTATTTAAGGTTGAGGAAGTCATCGCTCTGCCGGGTGACGTTGACTCCCAAACGGCGACGGCCCCTGTGGTTTTTTTGACCATTACTTGAGTCGACGTGACTGAAATGGAAGATGTCTTTTTTATTAAAAAAAGAAGAGACGCTGCCAATGTCGATGTGCTCGTGTCTGCTGAGATTTAATGCTCCCTTCTGTCCAGAAGGATGAGGAATGGAAAGAGTTCGAGCAGAAAGAAGTCGACTACAGCGGGCTGCGGCTCCAGGCTTTGCAGATAAGGTAAGGAATATGTATGTGGTTGTCATGACGACTTGACATTTACACTTTAACCTTGGTGACATCCGTTTTTATTTACCCGCTTATTGTCCCCGTGAAATATGTCCACTGAGGGATAAGGTCATTATTCTCAAGTCACAGTAAATTCTTTGAGATTTTTATTTTAAAGCATACGATGTGTAAACTGTTTTCACCGTTCTTTTAGTTAGACCCTACTTCACAAAATAGTTTCTTTAATCAATTTTAGTCGGGAATACTAAACAATATGTGCCCTTGAATTGTAATGAATCTAGTTTTACAAGCCTATCTGCACTTTAGAAGAATGCATCCTCGCAGCTCGCCCTGGGTTCACCTCGACTGCCTTTTGTCTGTTTGCAGTGACGAGAAGGAGGAGGAGGAGTACGAGAAGGAGGAGGTCGGCGAGGATGGAGAGATCATTCTGGTCAGCGGAGACAAGGTGTCGGGTCCCTGGAACAAGTCCGGTGCTGTTCCCACTCCTGCTGCTGCGCCTGTCGGTGAGTAAACCAACCTCAACGCTTGTGTGTTTGAAGGGGTCAGGGGTCAACATACCACTGCTTATTAAGTATGCCCTTGTTGGCGTTTCCCACCCTAGTGATGTTAACACTGAGCTCGTATGTCTTGGACACACTAACTATGCGTTACTGTATGGTCAGTGATGGGAGCCGATGACTGAGCTGATTTTGCCTGTGTTCCAAGCTATACATGTTTTTTTAATCTGTTTTATCATAACACATTTATGTATACAGCCTGAAGCAGTTGCTATATTTGTTTTGGAAAATCTGTTTTCCTCTTTTAAACTAACGTCATTTTTTATAACAGAGGAAGTAGAGGAGCCCGAGTCAAAGCCTGCTGGCGTATATCGCCCCCCGGGGGCTCGGCTGACCACCACCAGAAGAGGCGCCACCCAGGGGCCTCCTGAGATCTTCAGCGACACACAGTTCCCCTCTCTAATGGCCACCTCCAAGCATGTGGAGACACGCAAGTAAGTGGCATTCAGGGACAACAGCTGGTCCAATATGTTGCCGTCTGACTGAAGCGCGTCTCGTTTCAGGGACAGAGAAATGGAGAAGACCTTCGAGGTGGTAAAACACAGGAACCGCGGCAGAGAGGAGACCGGCGGTAGCGCATCTATGCAGCACTTGCAGCTCGACAACCAGTACGCCATCCTGGGGGACAAGTAGAACCGCTCCCCTCCGTCCCCTGGCCCCTTCAGCAAGGTCCGGCCCAGCCCCTCGAAGGAAGCTGAACTCCAGCTGCGTTGACTGCAGTCCCGACGGAGCTCATCGTGCCACATACACATCATACACATGCACCACATACAGTGACACGCCCTTTAAAAATCGAAAGTAACACACTTTACAGACATTGGGTTGGCAAAACTGAAGGACTGCGTCTGAAGGGGCTGTTGAAAAAGGGAATAATTTAAAAGGAATTGGCAAAAATACACCCAAACGTACAAAACTGCAGCGGCAACAGCAGACTTTGTGGATTGTACTCAGAGCAGCAGTTGCGTGGCGCAATTTTTCTCTGGACTTCAACTTCGCTTCGATAAAGCCACAGAGGATAACTTTAGGCGAGATGATTTTACAAACTCATGTGAAAATATCTATTTTTTTGCAAGATCGTTATGACCCAATCGCACATGGTATTTTGGGGTGTGTTTTTGAGTTCTGGCGGGGAGCTTTGTGAGATGCTACCACAGCAGCATAGCTGGTGGTGACAATGTGGACTGAGCTCTCTTTTTTTCTTTTCTGCTGTGGTGGGAAACGGGGCAAACACCACCCCGCCCCACCCCCCTCCCCTATACACAAGCCGGCCATCAGGCTCTTTAATTTAGAAACGTGAAACTTTGTTTGTTCCCCTTCGTGATGACGACACTCTGCACAGATCTATGGACAAGAAGCGATAGGTTGTGGTCCTCTGTTTAGAATTTCTATATAAAGTGGCCTTACTGATAGAAACTGCTTCGTCATCTGAAGAGAACTTTGCTTGCCGTCTCACGGGCTGCTTGCCTGCCTCTGGATCTCAACACTTTGGGGCAAAAGAAACCCCATATACAAATAATCCCTCTGTTCAAGAATGTAGTGCTGTTGTAGTTTGCCTGGTGATTGCAACGACTAACTGTCTTTTATATCCACTGTTAGATTTTGCTGCCCCTAAATCATTTCGGTCTTCTTTTTGTTTTAGGCATCAGATCAATAGAAATTAAAAGCTGGTTTCTAATTATTTTCTTCTTTGGTAACCAATATTTTACTGTGGTTTGACACCAGATGTTACAGTATCAAGAAAAATGACGGGAAACCACTTTAAAAGTATAATTTCTTCAGTTTTTTTCTTTTCTTTTGGCCATACTGAGTACACGTAATTTTATTATTTGCTAAGTGCTACATTTCAATCTCAGTTTTAAAACTTTTTTTTTAAATCAAGGCTTTCCTCATAAGTAAACGTGCCGTGTCAGCCCTTATTGCCCTTATTGCAGAAGATCAGGGAGCTTGTGCATAACTTAATTTCGGGTTACAGCAACGACTCATCGGTAAAACCTTCCGGTCACCAAACCAACAGAGTACTACCCGCTTACAACCCAGTGGTACTCCCAGTTAAAAATCTAATGGGTTTTTACTACAAGCATAGTTAAGTTTGGGAAGGTAAAGAACTGGATTTATGTTCTATGTTTCTGTCCTTTCCATAAAAGATGTCGGGGCGAGAAGATCCCCGCTGGAACACTTTGGGTGGACGTAGATAATATTTGTGATGAAAAAGAGAGCCGAATACAAAAAAATAAAGTGATCCTTGTGATTTGAAGTCTTGTCTGAATCTTTAAACGTTGAAATTGGGGATTTAATGTAGATGGTCTTTTTTATTCAGAAAAAGTGGTGTCCATTTGTAAACTGAAGACCTGTGTTAACCTGCTATCCCCCATAATCTCTTAATTGGTGTCTCATTTTGATAAAGCGTTGACAAATTATCAAAAGTTTCAGATCTTTTTGGAAAAAAGTAGACGTTTCAAATGACCTTATACCAAGCATATTAACAAATAAAAAACTTTTTCTCACACAACCGACTTGAAATGTTTATTTGAAGGAGGCAAACTCCAACAAATTACTTAAATTGTCATTTCTATCTGAGATTTATGACATGTAGCCATCTGCTCCGTCCCTCTGCTGTCCGTCCTCACTGGTTCCCTTGAAAAGACGGGACTCTCAGTTAAAGATCTCCAACTTAAAATCACAAACTGTAATCATGGAGAGTAGTTTTTACCTGGATCTCTTATCCGGCAGTCGGATCGGGCTTGAAACCAAAGCTGTTAAAGTGCCAATAACTGAAGGGGCTTCTGGTTATCTGAAGAAAACTAAACATTTCAGGAACTTGCAGTTCTGTACATTAGCTCTAAAATATGAGCACCCTGTATGCTAAGATGTCCCCGAGTTGCTTTTGAGAATATTTCATTTCATTTCAGTGAGATGCTTCTTTTTCTGATTGGTTGAATTGTAATCTGCTGTTCCTCTCGCCGGCCACCAGGTGGTGCTGCATTGAGTGAATCCAGAGTCATTTCCGGGGGCACAATGGCGCGGTAATGGCGGGCTAACCGTGGCCTCTGGCGTCACCGGCGGCTCCCCGAGGTGTAGGTAGAGATTATTCTTCTGTGAATCAACTATACTCAATGATTGTAATGAAAAGAAGAAACTAATATACTAAAATGGATCGTTGAGAATAACCCCAAATGTTTACTGACCAAAAGATAGTTGAATTATGAAAGAAACGACATTTTCACGTCATAATTTTGAGATATTTAATTAAAAGAAGCAGCAGCAGAACGATGCCTCGTGGTTTGAGTTGAGACCTGATGTTTGTCGTCTTTCATTTTTCTTTTTTTCCCTGGAAGACAAGAAAAGACATTCAGCATTTGTAATTCTTTCTCGTTAATTACCACATCCTTTGTTTTAAAACGTGTCCACTGAACCGTAGATCACATCTCAGTGTATCATGAGATTATAAATCTATTCGACGTTGAATGAGGAAATATACAAGGGTGCTTTTTATGTATTTTGCTTTGAGTTCTGAACAGTTTCTCACCTGAGTGTCTTCTCCGTCAGAAGGTGGTGGGAACCCACGGGAATTCCCAATTGGCTCCCAAGTACCTTCCCACTGATTGGGTGGGGGGGGGGGGGGAATAAATCAACAATGTACAGCGATGTAACAATAATCTGAAGTTAACACTCTTGTATTTCGACACTTTTTAGATTCACATAACTACCAACACATTTTGGATGTTTAAAACAATTTAATTGGTCTACTTATAAAGAAAGTTCAATTGTGACGTATTTTGCCACCTCGAACTGGTATTCTTTCCCTGTGAAAGTTTTCCGATTTGAGGTCCTGGGACGGGGATGTATGAGTCCAGAATGTAAAGCCCTCTGAGGGGAGTTTGTAAAATGAATTGACTCTATTCCTCCTTCCCAGATGTTCTGATGCTCAATCATGAGACGACTGTCTGAAAGTCTACATACCTCATCACTTTCATGATCTGGATCGCTTTTCTCTGGGACCTGAAATGGAAAAAGGCATCGCATTCTTTCAGAAAATACCGTAAATATTCACACCAATCCCCACGACCCAACAGCGCTCGTCTCCGCAAGGTCCGCAGAAAGCCCTAAAACTGAAATCTAGACACTCTTTGGATTAGACACACCTCTGTAGGTCACACACACACAGTTGTGAAATAGTTTAAATCTGACATCTCAGGAATAAATGACAGATTAAGGCGAACATTTGACACTTTCCATATTTGGATTTTCAAAAACCTCTCGGAGAACAGTGACATCACTCCCTCCGTATAGACTACCCACCATTGATGTGTTTGTGTTGTTGGAGGTCACATCATTACTGATCATCGGTATTTGACGCTCTGCTTGCTCCTGAAAATGTAGAATGATATAGTTCAAGGACACTTTAGTGTTTACTTAGGATATCCATTTGCCAGATTGCTTGCAAGGGGACATTGACATTGGATTTCAAAGAAAAGCAACTTCATAATCAATCGAAAGAGCAGCAGTGTGACACATGATGTAGGCCTCTAACTGAATAGATTCTTTAAAAAAAATTTATTTAACAAATTTAATGTATTCCTAGCATACTTTTAAATGAAAATTTGAAGTCAGGGAAATTCAAGAAATATCAAAATAATTGCAAAGAGAGTGAAGAACATCACAAGTTAATTAAAAATTAATGTAAAAAAAACTTGTTATAAAAAATGAAATTAATGAAATAACTGAGGGGCTCTTCAGGCATACACCCATCTTCAGTCCAAACCTCTCCACAACAGACTAAGTGCCAATCTCAACAGTCTTTATGAAACCGGTGGATCCTTGAGGACATCAGATATAAAGAGACGTTGGTTGTAGTTTAAATCTGTTTCCTACTCCTCAGTGGAACTCATAACCTTTCCTAAGAACTGGAGAAGTTTCACCTGAACAAATCAAACGGACCCCATCACCAAGAACATTTGACACTTTCCATATTTGTACTTTGAAAAGCCTCCTGGAGAACAGTGATGTCACTCCCTCCCACACAGACTACCCACCACCGTTGATAAGTTCGTGTTGTTAAAGGTCACGTCACCGCTGCTCATCGGTAGAAAAGCCCCTGGTGGCCAATAAGATTTTTTTTTCTCCTCCTGAAAATGAAAATGGTGAATGATTTAGTCACAAGGACACTTTAGTGTTTACTTAGTAACCGTGTGCCAGATTATTTGCAAAGGACATTGACATTGGATTTCAAAGTAAAGTCAATAGAAAGAGCAGCAGTGTGACACATGATGTAGGCCTCCACTGATTATAGATTATAGAAGATATAATGAGTACTATCAATTTACATATAGCAAATAAATTGCATTATAATTTAAAAGTTGGAACCAAATACCTAAATATTGAAATTTAATTCACAGATCAGAGTTTAAGTATAGTATATCATTTTGAACATTAAGTTCGGTATATATTTAAATTGTAATATTGACTAAGCAGAGGTAATTGAATTAAACAAATAGGTAATCATTTGGTCCTAATAGTCTAATAGTTGCCCCGATACATTTGGGGTATCGTAAGTAACATTTACGTTGTTTCTTTATCAATATTATCTCCAATTGTACAATGCCAAAATAAATGAAATAAGTTCAAAGTTAGTGTTTTGATATTTTAAATATCTTTTGCGATCAGATCATCTGGGGGAAAACCCCAGTCGACTCACCTTAGTTGATACTGTGAGAAATAATCCCAAAAAACAGAGCAGTGTGAGCCCTCTCATCTTGAATGTATACAGCCTCCTATCTGCGCACACACCTGCTTTATAGTGTCAACATGAGTAGGTGGAGTTCTTACAGTCCTTGTATGTTTTGTGTTTCAGCCTAATTACAAAGTCCAGCTTTTTGTGTGGATACTGGCAGACAACATAAACACAACCAGTAAACCAGAGATCTTGTAAATATTACATCTATAACAAAGCAATGCAACAATCATTTCTGAAGGTAAAGCTGAATAATGCCATTCGTTTCTCACAACTCTTTCTCTCGGATTGCAGCATGACTAATCCAAACATTTTGTTTATGTTAGATTAATTTCAAGTTTTATTGAAAGAAATCAAACTGTCCAAAGCAGGTGACACCATTACCAAGAATATGTAACACTCTCCACACTTAGGTGTATCTCATAGAACATGGTGAAATGACGAAATTGACGTGGATAAAAAAAATATATACTCATAACTACTGTTAATTGTATATTTTAATGAGTGTTGACTAAAAATAGTTCATCGTCAGGTGGCACAACGCGCGCCGCCTCTGCAACTTTTCCATACTGTACGCGCGCTCCCGATGGTTACCATGACTACTGAATGGCAACCACAGACGGCGGCACCTGAAGATGGTGAGAACACACACAATACAGTCGTTCACGTGGATTTAAGATTACACATTTAGAGCGTGAGGCAGCTTGACTCGTGCTGTCCTCGTGTTTCTGGAGTCGAGTCGACATGAAGACTCAAAGCAGCAACGTCGGAGTGTTTGTCCGGATCCGGCCGACGGCGAACTTCTCCCCGGACGTCGTCGAGTGTCTTCCGGACGGACAGGTGGCGTTTTTTTCTTTTTTAGATATATGACTATTGAGATGCAATGACGTCACAATGAGAAGCCAGCCGGAAATAAAAGTCCGGGTAACTTTAAACTTCCGAGTTCATTTTTTTTTTAAATGCCTCATGATTGAGCAATTAGCAAGTCTAAGTTTAAAACGGGCTTGAACAGTAATGTTTCCACCCAGGAAGCACGAACTAAATCCACATTCACTTTTTTTAAGAGGCACAGGTGCAATTAATTAGATTATTGATTACCAGGCGTGTAGTTCCAGCCATCATTAACGGGATTACTTACACCTGTTGCTTGATTGAGTAGTCAGAAGAAGAACAAATCTTTTTATTTTGGGGTGATGCCGTTTTCAGCATATCAGAAATAAAGATGGAGGTAGTATTATCTGGTTCTTCTCTCTGAATACAAATATATTTCAGTTACAATATTTGAGCCCTGGAACCTCGCTCAGCACAGTGGACACCATGTGGTATGATTTCAATACATACATTAGTTTTTGTGCTTGAACATAATTCTGGTGGTTGGTGTCAAGTATATATGTATATATGTTTTTCCCCCCCCTCCAGACAGTTAACATCCATCCCAGGAAAGACTCCAGGAAGCAGCAGGACACCAGGAGCAATCAGCTGAGCTATTGGTCCTTCCGGCTGGAAGGCGTCCTGCAGGCTGTATCCCAGGAGGAGGTGTACGCCCGAGTGTGCCAACGAGTGGTACTGGGAGCACTGGATGGCCATAACGGTAAATCCTTTAGAAACATAAAGTGTGTAGTCAAGTATTAATATCAGATTTAAGCATATTGACATTCATACCGTCTACATGGCTGTAAGTCTGTACGTTTTGTATTTGTTTACAGCCACTAGAAAGGTATTTGATGGAAGTATGTTGTCTAATTTTGGAGATTTTCGTGATTGTATTGTCTGA
Source organism: Pseudoliparis swirei (assembly GCF_029220125.1). Classification (NCBI taxonomy): domain Eukaryota; kingdom Metazoa; phylum Chordata; class Actinopteri; order Perciformes; family Liparidae; genus Pseudoliparis; species Pseudoliparis swirei. The sequence goes on from NC_079403.1 coordinate 6,909,726, forward strand.
AGTGTCTTCTGTGTTTTTCAGGTACTGTGATGTGTTATGGGCAGACCGGTGCGGGGAAGACCTTCACCATGACAGGCTCTACAGAATCATACCAGCAGCGTGGCGTCATTCCTCGGGCCCTTCAGGAGGTAGCTCGCATCATGTGACGATGTGTCTCTCTGACTGCTCCATTTAAGTAAATATGTCTTTTTATTTCAAATAAAATCTCGAATACGACATTCAGGTGTTTCTGGAGGTGGAGAAAAGGACCGAGCACGTCTTCTCTGTGCACCTGTCCTACCTGGAGATCTACAACGAGACCCTGGTGGACCTGCTGCAAGGCCCACCACGCCCATCTCCTCGTGGCATGGTGGTGATGGAGGAGCCGGGAGGAGGGGTGTTCATCCGAGGTCTGACTCTTCATCCGGTCCACAATGAGGAGGAGGCTCTCAACCTGCTGTTTGAGGTGTGGTTAGATGTTCACAGCTGCAAAAATAATTAAATTCACCTAGATTATTATGCCGATTCATTTTTTTGTTGTTGCCTGGTTTCTATTACAAAATAGAGGTTGTTGGGTTCAGTTTCTTGCATGTAATGTTTTGTAATCAGTTGTGGTTGATTAGGGCGGGAGCTGTATTAGATAGATAGATAGATATATACTTTATTAATCCCTAAGGGGAAATTTGTCGTCACAGTAGCAGCACCAATAAACTAAACACACGAGAATAAAATATAAAAAACAGGGATGAAAGATATAGATGTATACAAGTAAAATATAAAATACAAAATTAAGTATATATATGTATATAAAATGAAACGTATATGTATATATATACACACACACAAACAAATATAATACAATGACTGTGCAAAGTATACAAAGTAAAATATAAAATAATATATATATATGTCTATATATATACAACATATATGCATACACAATACAATACTAATGACTGCAGTGTAAAATTAAATAAAATATAAAAATATTAAATATAGACAGAGTGTGCAAAATGCAAAATGTGTGTTTAGTGTAAATAAATGAAATGTGTGAAGTGCAGATCAACTTAGTTAGTGCCATGATTTTATGGATGAATGAATTTAAGATGTAACCATGATAACGGTCTTCTTTCTTTACTCAGGCCGAGTTGAATCACATTATTGGATCACATGCCTTGAACAAGAACTCCTCCAGGTCCCACCGTATCTTCACTGTGCACATAGAGGTATTATTACCCTGACGGGTTACTGTTACGTCTCCTTTTTTTTTTCACCGTGGAAAACATGCAATGATTGACTGAATAAAAAAATACACACGTCTTTTCTTTCTCGCAGTCTCGCTCACGGTCTCTGTCTGATGTCAAGTACATCACCGCCAAGCTGAATCTGGTGGATTTGGCCGGATCAGAGAGGCTGGAAAAGACTGGGGTGAGTTTGAGTGTCTGACTCCACACATAGACACGTGTACGCTGAAAAGCCATTAAAAGGTACCTTTTGCATTGGTGACACAAGGTACATAAGTTATATACAGGTGGGACGTTAAAATCCTACTCTATTAAAAATGTATTTAATATAAGGTGTTGGCTTCTTGAACCTCCAGTCAAAGTGAAGAATAAGCGTTTCTCTATGAGTTGTCATGTGACAGTATCTTTCTTCTTCTTCTCACCTTTCTGTTCTCGCAGTCAGAGGGTCAAATGTTGAAGGAAGCGATGTATATCAATAAGTCGCTGTCCTTCCTGGAGCAGGCCATCCTGGCCCTGGCAGACCGGCGCAGAGACTTTGTTCCCTTCAGACAGACGAAGCTCACTCACGCCCTCAAAGACACCCTGGGTGAGACCGGCCCGGCCTCTGGGTTTGAACAACGCCAACAGATTATATTTGGATATTTAATGGTTATCTTTTCTCTGTTGTAAAACATGTATAATGAACTGCAGTTGTCCATTTCTGTAGGAGGGAACTGCAACACTGTGCTGGTGGCCAACATCTACGGCGAGGCTGCACACATGGAAGACACGGTAAGTGGTCGATACGTCCATCAATCGGAGAGCCGTCTCTTTCTCTCTGCTCTGGGTGATAATCAATATTCCTTGCAGCTCTCTACTTTGCGTTTCGCCAGCAGAATGAAGTGCGTCCAGACGCACGCTGCTGTGAATGAACACAACGGCACAGCAGTGAGTTCTCACACACCACACACAACAACTCTTCTGGGAGGTCATAACAGAGTAAAAAAGTGTCTTACTTTTGTTTATCGTCTGCATTGTATTCTGTTCTCTGAATGAAAATAACCACGTGGTTCATGAGATGTGACGTTGTGATCAGGCTCAGATCAAGAAACTTAAGAAGGATGTTCACATGCTGAGAGAGGAGCTGTCCATCTACACCACGCTGGTACATGTTCTAAATATATATGTAATCTGCACATCATTCACACTTTGTCATTGCCTCTCATCTCCTGTTATTCAGTGAATTACTTTAAATACTGTAAACGTACTATAATTCACCCTGTGTGTAACTCTCATGGTACGTTTTAGTATCAGGCAGTGCTTTCTAATGTTTATTTCAACATAAGAAATACTGAAACATCTTTCAGCTTGTTTTTTAATTCAAGATAAATCTCCGTTATTCACTTCACGCTCCGCCAGGCAAAGCGACCGAGCTCCCCGGACGACCTGCTGTCTAAAGCCGAGCTGGCTGACATCCAGAGCCAGGTTCAGAGGTACCTGGAGGGAAGCCTGGAGGAAATCAGCGTGAGAACATAACGCATCGCTACGATGCTTCCTCCGCTCCTAAACGTCTCCTTTTGAAGGCGTTCACGTTCTGACCGAGACATCTAATTACAGATTGCAAGTAACAGGCAGATCCAAGCGGCGTTCGCTCAGTTCAAGCTCGCTGTGCAGTGAGTAGCATCGACCTTTTGAAATATTCAACCTCCAAAATGCAGTTTTATTACCTTCGCATTGAAAATGCGGAAGGTTATGTTTTGATCGCCGTGTATTTATTTATTTGTTTGCGTGTTATTCGCATAACAATTTTTTTCAAAAACCGAATCGCATGAAATTTGGTGCGATTATTGATTATTATCCGGGGACCATTTAATTAGATTTTGGGATCAATCGGGTCAAAGGTCAAGGTCATGGAAAGGTCAAAATCTTATTTTTACCAATTTTTATCCAATTGGCATGCAACTAATGCCAACATGTTCATAATTCAATGCCCAATCTTGTGATATGCGAAGGTATGCGCTCTACCGAGTGCCCGTTCTTGTTTGGAAATGAAATTGTTACAAGCTTTATTTGTCAATGGTAAAAAAAAATGATGATGTTTCTGTATGCGAGAGGGAAGCAGAAGATTGAGCTATGCAGGAGCAAGAAGGTGGAGAAAGACCAGCGTGGGAACAAAGCTGCCGTCAAGGTCGGTACTTCTACAACTGACACTTTAGTGAACAACTCCTTGTGCTTGAGCTTTGATGAGATGTTGCTTCGTAAACTCTTTGGGAGGTGGACGGTCGAGGCGGCACCGACGATGTGGACGTTGGCGGCTTTGAGACGTCCACTCAATCACAGAAGACCAGCCAGCTCCAGAGTTCAACCAAAACCAGAAGGCCCAAGAACAAGCCGAGGTTAGTAAACCGTGAGCATCCCGTTAGCCAGACAGCTAACTCGGACGCCACGGCAACAAGAGGCTTTTTATTTGCATCCCACAAAAAGCGTTACTTGGAACAGTAGTTTAAACTCTGAGCGCGATCATCTCCCAAAAGAAGACTAATTAATAATAATGATAGAAGCTGTGTGTAAATATATTCGACATTCACGAGGCAGACGTCATTTAACCCTCCTGTTACCTTCACATTTACTGACATATTTTACCCTCGGGGTCAATTTGACCCCAGCAATTAAAACCTCCAGAAAATTATTAGAATTAATATTGTTTCCCAAGTTTAAGTGTGACTTTATGTTTGTTTGTTGACTACCTAAATAGCCCTTTAAATATATAAAAAAGTTGATATTTCTTATATGTTTGACAGTGAAAAACAGCCTGGGGTCAAATTGACCCCAAAGAACACCGACATTAAACATTGAATGGGGTCAAATTGACCCTAAAGGTAACAGGAGGGTTAACCAGATGAATGAACACATATAAAAAGCCAACCCAGGTTTCGTTCTCCCTGTGATGTTCCAGCCCAGGCAAGAGAGCGGGGAGTCCAGTTTCAAGGAGTCGTTTGGAAAGCGTCTCCAAATCCAAGCTGAACTCGGTCCAGACGCCCGAGCCGGAGGATGAGTCGCGTGAACCCGAACCGGAGGGCCGGGACGCACGGGAGTCTCAACCGCCCGCCAACGACCCCTTCCCTCTGGAGTGTGTATGACACGAATACAGACGTGTCTTTGACATGGCGGGCTCAGTCCTATAAATGGATCGTGACACTCTGTCGTTTTAGAACCTCGCCCCCGAAAGATTTGCCGTCTCCTCCCGGCTCCGCCCGGTCCAAAGCGGAGGCCTTCGAGGATTTTAAAGTGGGACACGGCAGCAAGATCAGCCGCATCCTGAAGGAGAACAAGGCCGTGCTCCGGGAACGCCACGGTCTTCTTCAACAGCTGACGGAGGAGGTCAACGCGGTCAAGAGGGAGATCGACTTCGCCCTGGCTTCCATACAGCAGCAGCAGGAGGAGGAGGAGGAGGAAGAGGCGAGAAGAGGCCGAGGTACTCGCGTTCACACCATCGTGAGGATGTTTATGCGGTAGAGGCTTTGTGGCTCTCCCCGTGTCTTTCCTGATACCAAGTATTTAATATTCCTAAAGGAATATCATACTAAATTTACATTTGATGACATTTCTCATGACATACTATACAATGACTATGTATTACCTTTTAAATGGCAATTCTATACTATGACTTTGACTTTATTATGACTTTCTTGATACCAAAAAGACTTCCCATGTTCGAAATGAATCGAAAAATAAATGTTCAATTACATATTTGGAATTAAAATGTACGACGTAGGTTTTTCTGCATCAAGTGGCTTTTTGTGTCCCTGATAAAAGATCTGGGACTAAAGAGGTGAATCTTCTTTGGGATTTATGTTTTTGTATGAAGGTCAACATTTAGTGACGGAGGAGGAGCCAGATGCCGCTTCATTGCTGCAGCTGAGGGAGCTGAAGGGCCAGTACCGGCAGCGGTATCAGGTGCACTGTGACATCAAGGCAGAGGTCGACTACTGTCAACAACTTGTGGATCAGTGCAGAGTGAAACTGTTCTCTGGTCAGTTCTCCACATATCTTACATCTTATTCTCGTCTGACTCAGCTCAGAGCTTTCATGGAATCATGTGTGCCTTTTGTGTGTGAAAAAAAGTTCAGAAAATAAATAAATTGCTTAATTATGTCCTAGAATTTGAGAACTGGTATGAGAAGTCTTTCCCGGCGCCCGAGGAGGAGTTGGACATAACGATGGAGACGACCCGAGAACAAGTGAGTCCGACACGCATTGAGTAAATAACGCTTCTGTAGTTTTCTATCAAGCTTTAAACAAATAATAGACGTAAAGGTCCATGACGCATTATACAAGTCAGCCGGCGTGCTGGGAGGAAATCATTTCCGTCTCGTAGTCGAGCGAGAGGCTGTGAATGACCTTTGGCGAGGAGTTACCGGCTTCATGCTGCTCTTAGGGGAAGGAGCAGCTTCTGGAAGAGGAGCTTCTTCCTGACAACTCCGAGTCCTTCTACAACGCCCGCTACCGGATGCTGAAGAAGGCGAGTCCTCTTTATTCTGTTTAACCCTCCTGTTACCTTTGGGGTCAATTTGACCCCATTCAATGTTTTACACCTCTAAAAAAAATGATTGGCGTCATGTTTTTTGCTTCATATTTCATGACTTTTCCTAATTTATTGGGGACAACTGGAAAAAACTAAAATTCACATGATATGTTTTCAATGTCCTGAACACAACTTGTACCCATCGGTGTTCTTTGGGGTCAATTTCACCCCAGGCTGTTTTTCACTGTGTAAAACATAAGAAATATACACTTTTTTATTTATTTAAAAGGCTATTTAGGTAGTCAACAAACAAACAAAAAGTACCTGACACTTAAACTTGGGAAACAATATTAATTCTAATAATTTTCTGGAGGTTTTACATGCACGGGTAAAAGATGTTAGTACATTTGAAGGTAACAGGAGGGTTAACACTCAATAGACAACGGCTCTTTTAATCAATAACATGACGTGAAGGGCGGTAACGGTGAGTATCATTTGGGCTTTCTTGAAACTCAAACAATATTGCCAACTAATCAGGAGATCTCCACAAAGAATCAGTTTTATCAGATGTGCTCTGAAGCTTCTGGAAAATTAGTAATTTAGCATGAAGAAATGACTAATGCGTAATTTAATCGATTAACTGCCATCATTTGGTTAACTCACCACGCATTTATGCTGTTGCCAGAACAACAGGATTGATTGATCAACAATCCTCAATTTTTGCACCAAAAACAACTCAACCTTTCGATGTTCGTCTCTACAGAGGAGCATCCGGGCGCTCTGCTTCACTCCGGTGCCGAGGAAGACTTCCTGGAGTTCTCCCCGTTAGCCGAGTGAGTTCCATGTACACGCTGAAGTGGGGGAACTGGTGTTCACACGTGATGCATGTTTGTGGAATAAATGACACTACACAGTGAATCAGCTTCTTAAATGAAAAGTAAAATTTATTATTCCTGAACCACAAAATAGACTTCTTTGGTTGTACAAATTCACTAGTTACAGTCTTGTGTGAGCTCTACCTCTTGACCCTAGGACTCTTGACCCTTTCCCTCTGACCTATTTGCAAGTAAATTCCCCCAGAGAGAACTCAAGACCAAAGAATAAACACAAAATCTTAAAACACTGCATGAATAATGTAGTGAAACACATCTGGAAAGAAAAGAAGATTTGCCTACTGTAAGTGAAAAAGAAAAGAGGAGATATCAGCAAATGTAATCAAACAAACTGAATTTCAGTCAGTGAGAACAACATGGAAAGCTATCATTAGAAGACCCACATTAAATTAACACAAATGCAACTATCCTGTGATTCTGTGAAAATACCCATTGGAGACATAAACGTGTGTTAAGCAATGAATTGAATGAGAACAATGTCTTGAGAGGGATTTCTAATTGGTTGTGCCTCTCCCAGCTCTCCCATTAACAAACCAATATACACGCAGAGAGCATCCCAATACCAAGCCCGTCCAAACCCAGAGAGTCAGCAGTCCAGACACTCGCTTGGTCCCGGTGAAGACCGGCTCAGTTTCAAACCCAAAGTTTGCTTTTCTTTTCAGTATTTGTACATTATTCACACAATAATAAATCATTTTTCAGTGGCGTCAGATTTAAATTAACCATAGACAGAAAAATAAAACAACTGCTACCTTCACATCAATAAGTAAAAAAATAATACCCATAAAGGGCAGGCTGAGTACCGTTAATTAAAAGATATTACTAGAATTGCGTTTCCAAACTTTGAGAGTGTGATCCGTTTCCGTAAAACTGGGAATGTAACGCAGTCAATTACAGCTCAACTTTGAATAAGAAATCTAATTTGTAGATATGCTTCTTTAAAAACATTTAAGAGGGAGTGTATATATATATATATATAAAGTAGATTAAAAGATGTAATATGATATTCAGCTTTAACAAAGTAAACCTCATAGCTATCTTTGACGTTGGTTTAAAAGGTACATTCTGATTAACTTTTAGTCATGCTGTGTGCCCAAAAAGACCGGAGGGGTTAAAATAGAAGGCCTTCAATTTGAAACGCTAAAAACAATAAATTACTTCGGATAAACGCAGTGCAAAAAAATAGATATGTAGTATATTTTGTAAAAGCTCTCCACATTGTGTGACTGTGAAGGTAGCAGGATGTTCCCTCCTCAATTAATATGTACACTCCCGTCTCGAGAAACCCCCGACATCTATTCACTGAAAGCCGACACGCGTCACTCAAGAAGTTAGTATAGCTATGACCCATTTCTTTTCTCTTCCAGTATGTTTTTTTTTCTTTCTTCTTTTTTTACAGCAAAATTATTGGAGGTGCGAAAAATAATCTAAACATGAGTCACCTTTTTTTTTTTTTTTTTTTTTAAACAGATCAGCTTCTACAACAACAACACAAAGGAGATCTTTAAGAGGTCTTTAAGTAGCAACCCTAGCTAACCACACGAGCTCCTTCCTGCCACGCCGCTCCCATCCACAGGCCAGACGGGATATAAGTGAGTGTGTGTGTGGTGACTGTCGGCGTCACCGTCTCTGCAGTGGTTATATACGGGAGAGTAACTCTCGCTCGGCTGACACCGTGTAGTGTTGAGTGACTCTGCTCCACCGTGTGTGTGTGTGTGTGTGTGTGTGTTCACACTGCGCCTCCAGCCCGCTCCTCTCGGGGGGAGGTGTTACGTGGGCACGGCGGTCTCCAGGCTGCGGCGGCCCTGCCTCAGTTTGCGCTTGTTGCTGTACAGGGCCATCTCCTCCAGAGCTGAGGGGGCAGGCAGCGGGGTGGGCACCTCGACCTCGGGGCTTGCAGCGGGCACTAAACAACAACAACAACACATTTCAGTCAAGCGGCTGCTATTTATCTACTTTTTTTTAAAAGATCAGACACGCCACAAGGGAAGCTGTAGAGAGGAGGAAAGGTGAAAGCAACTGGGCGGATCCCTTAAACCTGCGAGAGAAGCCCCACATTCACAGAAGCTGGAGGCGAGCAAATGAGTTGAGCAGGAGAAGTGGAGGAGTGACTGCTCCCTGAACTCGGCCATTAAAGAGACTCCAGACTCAGTGTCCATGTGGCTGAGAGGAGATGACTACGTGGAGCAATGCAACGGTTTAGTTTAAGTTGCTGCAATTATTCACAGTTTTCCAGGCAGCTGGTTTCTACATGTCCCTCTACCTGCGTGAGCTGCTTTCCCGTGAAAACTCATCTGGTTTAAGTTCATGAAAACAAAACTCGAGCGCAGTGTGCCATCACGACTCCAGACAGCAGATATTTCTCAACGTTAACAGTTGCCGCTTCAGAACGCAGAGTTATGCCACACAGCTAGCGGGTTAGAGAGAAAACGCACAAACCAACACCCGTGTCACATGTTACATACGACCACACACACACACACACACACACAGGATCCTACCAAGAGGAGCTGCTTATCCCAGGTAGTCACCTGCATCAGAGGGGATAGAACACATGGAGGTAATGGACGCGATACTTAGTCCACACACGTCTCTCCCTGGTCCCGGTCACTCAGTGTGTTATTACCGTCGCATTGAAAATACGGAAGGTTATGTTTTGATCGCCGTGTATTTATTTATTTATTTATATGCGTGTTATTCGCAAATCTCAAAAAGTATTGAACCGAATCGCATGAAATTTGGTGGGATGATTGTTTATTATCCGGGGACCAGTTGATTAGATTTTGGGATCGATCGGGTCAAAGGTCAAGGTCATGAAACAGTCAAAAATTCTCAGAACTCAAAAAAGTACTTGAATCGCATGAAATTTGGTGGGATGATTGTTTATTATCCGGGGACCATTTGATTAGATTTTGGGATCAATCGGGTCAAGGTCAAGGAAAGGTCAAACTCTTTTTTTACCATAGCACGATACATTTTTGTCCAATTGGCATGCAACTAATACCAAAATGTTCATAATTCAATGCCCAATCTTGTGATATGCGAAGGTATGCGCTCTACCGAGTGCCCATTCTAGTTTGTATGCGTGTTCCTCGCATAACTCAAAAAGTATAAAACCGAATCGCATGAAATTTGGTGGGATGATTGGTTATTATCCGGGGACCATTTGATTAGATTTTGGGATCGATCGGGTCAAGGTCATGAAAAGGTCAAAATCTTCTTTTTACCACAATTTCTATCCAATTGGCATGCAACTAATGCCAAAATGTTCATAATTCAATATGTGAAGGTATGCGCTCTACCGAGTGCCCGCTCTAGTTACCACCTGAAGTCGTGCACAGCTCCGGTTCTCACCTGGGTTGATGGAGCCGTCGTCGATGAACTGCGGGTCATCCGCTGCTTCCGGGGTCTGGAAGGGAAGAAGAGATCCGGTGAATGACCGAGCGGCGGCGGCGCACCGTCGCCTCGACCCCGGGGGAAGCCGTCACCGCGTCGGCAAGCGAGAGCGTGCCGGCCGCTCGCCGCCGGGTTAGCAGACGGCGCCGAAGCTCCCAGTCGGTCAGAGAAGCCAGAGCGGCTCGACTGGACGCCCCCAGGAGAGAGGAGCGCGGTAAAGAAGAGGTTAACTCTGGGTTCCTCGTGCAGCCAGAGAGCGACAGCCAACAGAGCGACAGCACCAACAGGAGTCACATTGGAAAACTAAGCAGCATGTTAAGTTGTCTTTGTGTTGATGCCCTAATAATAATAATAATAAACCAACTTGGACCTCGGTCCAGAGACCGGAGCATCGTGTGATTGTGTTCTTACAGGGTTGACCATGTCGGTTTATTAGTAATCGACACATTTCAGCAAGAATTGACTAAAGAAAAGAAAAGATACTGTGTCCTCCTATTTAGATTTTTAGTGGGAGACATAATAATCTAAGAAATTATATGATTGTAGAACTGTGAATAGAAAGTAATTTATGTTTGCGTGAATTTTGCGTTTACAGCTCCGAGTCTTTATCTGGTTTCTCTCCCATGAATTCTTTGAATGTTTTGAACCGTTTGTTTGATGACGTTTTGGTGTGTGTGATGTTCTGCCGTCATGTGACCTTGCAGACGCCGGTGGTCCCTCGAGTCTCCTGTTCTACATGACTCATGTTTATAGAAATCAACACATAGCCTTTAAACACTACTTTTGTCCGTCCATATGCAGGAAACATTGCGTCAACACAGATAAGCAAAATCACTGAAGAGAACACGCACAAACTGAAGTCACTGCGCAACAACCAAACTACACGGGATCCCACACTGCGGAGCGCAGGCCGACACGGGCACAGAAGACCAGATGCTTGAACCCCAAGAGAAGACCGCTGCCAGACCAGCTCACCGCTCCCAGAGCCCCCGCTCCCTCCTCCATCTCTTCGTTCACACGGAGAAGAGGAAACTAACTATTTCACTCCCCACCTCTCCCCTCTGCGTGACTGAAGACGCGTGGAACGAGATGGAAGTGAGTGTGAGGGGTGGATGAGATGCAAAGTTTGTGGCCATTTCCCCCCGGAACCAATTCTCGTTAGTGGGGTCAAAAACCGCTGCTGAGTGGCGAGTGGGGGACCAGGAAGGGAGGAGCGAGACCCCGGCGCCGATTTGGCGTCGTTTAACGTCGAGTGAGTCGAACTCTTCGTCGCGAAAGGGGGAGTTAGTGAGCCAATCGTATCGTGCGGAGCAGGCGGGACTCAATCGTGGAGCCAGAACCCAGACCTCAGTCACACTGATGCCTCTCGACCCCCAGAGGAACCAGAGGGGAGAGGCAGCGGGGGGGAAAGCAGGGGGGAGGGGGGGAGCTCAGCATGCAGCCAATACCTGGATGTCGTATACGGGTTTGGAAGAAGGAATGGCGGCAAACTGTCGGTAGTCAAACTTCTTTGACGACAGGGACTAGAAGGATAGCAAAAGGGAATGAGCAGAGGTTGAGGGAGAAGAGGAAAACAATGACAAGAGGAGGGTGGAGGAGGGAGAAGAAAAGGGAGAGGTAGGAGGCAGAGAGGCTCATGGGTGATTCAAACAGCCAGCTGTGGCAAATGATGGGAGAGCCGTGTGTGTGTCCAGCTCTGATTGGCTCGTGGCGATGAGGCGAGACGGTGGGTTCATGCCAATGTGCTCGTTCTCCCTTCTCCAGCTTGTGAACCAACAAGCGGACTCGTTGCCGTTCTCAAATAAAGCTTTTCCTAAATGATGATTCAAAGTCTCCGAGTCCGTTCAAAGGAAAGGCACAAAATCCGTCAAAAACAAAAATGGAAATTTAAGAAAGAGGGAAAAGGTTGAGCACTTACCAGCCGCCCTGGAGAGGTCACTCCTCGAGGACTGAGCTCTGTCAGAGGGGAACAGGAAGTGTGAAGTAAGAAGAGGAAGGGTCGAAAAAAAACCTACTCAAACATTGGAGTAAACAGGGCTAAAGTCTGTGGGAATGTCCAGTAGCCCACCTAAAAAAACAAACAATTAAGAAATTAACAATTCAGAAACTGTTGTTTTCCCCCCGTCTAAAAACACCGTGATTAAACACGAGAAAGTTGGTCCCCTGTTGAAGTTGACGAAGATGACGGCGTGACTTAAAGAAGATGCTCGTCAGCGTCTTACCCTCCATAGGCGTGGGCGAGGGCGTGGGGGCGGGCGACGGAGACTCCGTCAGCTGGTCCAGCGTGCCGCGCTTCTTCCCGTCGCGAGACTTGGCGATGACCATCTGTGCTTTCAGTGCGTCTTGCTCGAGAGACTTCATTCTAGAGGGGGAACAGCCGCCATCAGATAAACGATCGATGAGAAAATAGAGAGACGACGGCTGATGAGACCACACACACACACACACACACGCACACACACACACACACACGCATAAGGGTGTAGAGTCAATCACTACTAGTGTTGGGTGCTCCTTGTCCTGGTTTGCCGTCACTAACAACCCGTTTAATTTGAGTGCGCAAAAAGAAAGGAGGCACTCCAGGAAAAGGACGACCTTACAAAGAACTTGCACACTCACTGCGTGTGTTAGTGCACCAAATAGTATGAAAATCAATAGAAAAGCAGGGCGCAAATGAAAAAAAGAGTGCAGCAGAGAGGAAGAGGCCAGAAGTAGAGAGAGGGGGAACCCGAGGAAGCAAAGACGTGCAGAAGCAAGGCGGCACGAGCGAGGCGGCAAGCGCGGTCGCAGTGAGGCTGCGAGGGCTTGGACCTTCCTGGACTCGGCCTCGAGCTAAATACCCCCGACTCCAAAGCACCCCGGCACGCCCCGACGATGCAGTGCGTCTGGCCCTGGTGGCCGAGGAGCAGACCTGAGCTGGGAGGCTGCTGCTGCAGAGGAGGAGGAGGAGGAGGATGAAGAGGTGGGGGGCTGTGGGGACTCGGCCGTGCCCTGAGATGCCCTCACTCTGGCCTGGTAGAGCCTCTTAGCCAGGTCCTGCTCATACTGCCTCACATCCTCCTCCAGGCCACAGGGCCTGGGCCCCGCGAGGAGAGGAGGAGGAGGAGGAGGGGGAGGGGATAGGACGAGAGGTGCACCCGGATAGAGGAGGGGTATGAAGAGGAGGGGAAGGAAAGAAAGGCATACGGACAGAAAAGAAAGCCAAAGAATGGAAGGTAAAACACTGACACATTTTTGAAGAGCCACGAATAATACAAATATTCACAAGACATGAGAAAAGTAGGAGGAGACGGAGTAACCGCACACGGGAGGAACCGAGCACGTATGTTCACTAACTAACACGCTACTTTGAAGTGATTTAGAGATAATTCATTAATTAAGAGGTGGAGTCCAATACTTTTAAGACACCTCGTCAAGATTTCATTTTTTTTAGTTTATATTATCACAAACATTTTATTAATTGGCTGCAGTCAGTAACTCTTGATGTGAATCTGTCAAAATCGACCATTTCAAAAACAATATGAATCAAATAATTTACACGTCGGCCAACAATAAAAAGAATCGCCGACGAGTCTCAAAATGTCCTCGTTGTCGTCACAAATGTCTCCGATCCCTTTGATGTAAATTAATAACCCCGCTTCATGGTGACACCCAAAGCAAGGACAAGTGAAGTAAAAGCTTTAAATAAAAGTATTTACCGCGCTGCCCTCCACATGGCTCTCTTATCCGCCTCCAGGGCTCGTTTCTCCGCGGGGGACAGGTCCCTGTCGGGGGCCACGGCCAGCTCGGGGCTCTGCATGCGGAGTCGCTCTTGGTGCCGGCGCTCCGCTTTGACCGTGCGGATGGGCGTCGCCGAGATCAGACTGCCGAGGACACGCGAGGGGCAATGGTGACTCCGGTTGCCGACGGCAACGGCAACGAGACATTCGGGGACGTGAGGCGCGAGGTAATTACCCGGTCGTGGAGTTGGGCCTCTGCTCCTGCCGTAAGCCGTCCTCCAGGGAATTCCTCTGGGACTCTCCCCTCCCGTCAACGGAGGAAGGCCTACGCACAAAAAGATATTAGATAGATAGATAGATATATAGATATATACTTTATATATACTTCACAGTAGCAGCACCAATAAACTAAACACACGAGAATAAATATTATAAAATATAAAAAACAGGGATGAAAGATATAGATGTATACAAGTAAAATATAAAATACAAAATGAAGTATATATGTATATAAAATGAAACATATATGTATATATATATACACACACACAAACAAATATAATACAAAGACTGTGCAAAGTATACAAAGTAAAATATAAAATACAAATGTATATATATATATACACAACATATATGCAGACACAAATATAATACTAATGACTGCAGTGTAAAATTTAAAAATGTAATTAAATATAGACAGAGTGCGCAAAATGCAAAGTGTGTGTATGTGTGTAGTGTCATTGAAATGTGTGAAGTGCAGATCAATAGCTGAAGAAATTAATTTAAAAAACCATCTGATGCTTTAATGTTTTTGCAACTTCTCACCCGGAGCTGCCGCTGTAGCTCGGCGGCGTGGCGCAGTGCTGCGATGGGCTGTTTGCCGGCTCCACGTTGTACTCCACTCCATCCAGCAACACTTTGCCGGTTGCCTTCATGTGTGCCACCTGCTTCGCCATGTCCTCTTCCTCATCCTCCTCGTCCTCATCCAGCAGGTACTCCCGCGCCCGCTGCTCGAACTTCCTCTCTGGGGCGAGACCAACACACGCGGAGTCGTACGCTTCAAAATGACAGTTTTGCCGGGAGGTCGGTGGCAAAAAAGGACGTTTGAGGAGGAACAAACAGACGAACCTTCCTCCTCCCTCATCTTCTTGAGGTCGTCTTCTCCAACCAGAGACACGCGGGGTTTGGGTTTCTCTGGCGTCTGCTGCTTCACGTCAATCTCAAAATACTTCTGTCTGTCCCTGAAGGAGCGCTGCTCCGGGCTGGACTTACCACCAGGAGAAGGACTCTGTGGGACAGAATACGACATTAGAGAGATTATAATCGATGGCACCTGAAGCACCTGCAGTATTCACAAAAGAGCAGCAGCAGAACAGCGCAAAAAAAAAAGTGCAATAAAAGAAGGTGAATTGCTGTTTGCATTTCCAGAGGAGCAGAGGATTTCACAAGCGATGCCGGAGGAGAAAAGTATCACAGACCAAGAAGAAGGCAACAAATGATCCATTTGAACCGGAACCCCAGCACCACCAGCTGATTTAATTAACTGGGAGTTATGGCTGCCTCCCAGTGTCTGGGAGCAGAGGCACCACCACCGATCGAGCCGAGCGCACCCAGGCGGAGGCGGCTGTGGACGTGGCGGAGGCGCCGGGTACCTGCAGGTCCCAGGAAGGCCTGGAGAGGCGAGGCACCGCCGCCAGGCTCATGTACTCCTGACGGTCGGGTGAGAGGGGGGGGGCGCTGCTGCCCGGAGCCCTACCGGCTCCCCTCCGACCGCCTACGTCATCGTCAAACACCTCGTTGGTCAACTCAGGCTGAAAAGGCCACACAGGCGGTCGGCACACGGTCAGACCGCGACGGCCGCGAGCGCAGAGACGCGGACACGTTTGTTCACGCAGCTGCAGATTCAATACATTCGCTTGTTAAATAACGTACTGGGCTTATTGTAAGGCAACCTCTATTTTGGGGGAAATGCTGTCGACTCATTTTCCTGAGTTTCAGGAGGAGAGAGTCCTCCGTAAAGCATCCGTCTCGAGCTCTTGATCCGGCTGCGTTCCAGATGTTTCGGTCACTTTCAAAATTCTTTTCACTTTTTCCCCACAGAATACATAATAGACGAGCCGCCGGAAACTCCTTCAGGCTGAAGAGGCTTCCTCAAACGTGACGGGCCCAGTCGCACGCGGTAAAACGTGTGCGGATGTGATCGTAACACACACGAATATAGTCCTTTTAGTTACTTTTATTTTTGTAAGTGTACTGTCCGGTCCATTACGGTAAAGCCGAGCTTTTGATACGTGTTGGTCAACGTGTCCACTTACCTCTGGGGAAGGTTGCTGTGGGTGGAAGTTGTTCCTCACGCCGTACAGGTCCTGTTGGGCACGGCAGGAAGTTAGTAAAGTCAAATAAACTCAGGACAAAGACAGAGCAGGCGGACGTATTAACAGCAGGGACATAATATACACGTATATATACAAATACATATAAGGAAGGGAGATTGAATATGAGTACACGGGCCACACATGGATGGACGAATGGATGAAGACTCGACGCCAGTGTGACAGATGACGCCATTGAAGTACAAAAACCCACGATGAACGCATGGCACACGTCACAGCACGTCACAGGCCCCCCCGACGCGGTGCAGGCTCCTTATAGGACAGCCTGCTCCAGTCAGGGGAGGGGGGGGGGGGGCGAGAACAACCAATCAGCACAGCATGCTCTAGTCGTTGTGACCCGGCGTGAGTCCGGGCAGCGCGGCCTACCTGCGGCGGCTCCAGCACGGCCAGTGAGCGAGGCACGGCGGCAAACGCCTTGTACGCCTGCTTGACATTCAGGGGGAACTCGTCGGGCGAGGTGGGGGAGGGGGCGCGAGGCTGCAGGGGGGGGGGGGGCATGGAGGGTTTGGGGGGGGGGGGGTCATGTGGTAAAGGAGCCACGGTGGTGGGGGTGAAGAGGAAGTGGGAAGGACAGACACACGGAGACATGGAGGAAAGGGGAGACTATGAAAAGAAAAACCCAGCAAAGTTGAAGAAGACCGTGGAGGAGAGAACAGGTGAAGAGCATGGCGGCTGGTTTCATGTGAGAGAGGAGGGGGGGGGGGGGTATGCCAGAGAAAGACAGACAGTAGGGCGTGGGAGGTTCAAAGCCGTGACGGACTTTTCTGAATGAGCACCTTCATGAAACAAATAGGAAGACGTGAGATGAAATCGTGGCTTTGAATTATTTAGCGACCGCTAAAGGATGAAAACCTGTAATTATGAGGATTTATGTGATTCAGGAGCTCAGCGCTGAGCCGGATGCTCCGTCTGCAGGTGGAGGAGGTCTGGAGGTCCCTTTCTTTGGTTCTAGCCTCTTTTAAACAAACATCATTCCCGTGCCACGAAGCTCCGCCTCCCCGCTGCGCCGCTACGAGACGCAGGGTTTTTGGGGAACGAGCGGTCAGAGGCGGCGCCGCCGAGCTGAGGGCGGAGAGAAGACAGCACTATGTGGTGGTCAGGGGTCTTACAGGGGTCTGGGAGTCGAAGGCAGAGGGGCCATGCTGGAATGGGTTCGGACTGTGGCCGTCCGGAGTGGCGGGGGAGGGACTCTGCCACACGCGCCCGACTGGCTGGATGGCACCCGGCCGAGTCTGGAGAGAAAACAAATGAAGCTGCATGACGCCCGGTTACAACGAGGACACACGTGGTATTCAGACGCACAACACCTGAGGATGAAGGGCAACTCAAAATGAACGTGGTGAAGGAAGGATGTGAATCAGAGCATCGTTCACCATTCAGAGTTCTCGTCTCCAGGGTTTGGAAGTTGAATTACCCAATCTAGTTAAAAACTGTATCGAACCACAGGTGTGAAAGCGCTTGAAAACTCCTCTGAAACACATGTTAATAAATAGATTTTCTATTTTTCCTTCTGCATTAGTTGGATTATTTGAAATTCTGACATTCAAAACTATTTAAGTGCCAAGAAATCTAAATACTTAATAGAAAATATAACCTAAGCAAAGGGAACCAGGAGCAGATATGTACTACAAAGGTGAGCTGGATATATTGGTAACGACTCTAATCTACAATAACATGTATTTCCTACTCACTGATGCAGACGTGAAGTCAGTGTTGGCGGAGGAGTGGAGGTGTAATGGAGGTTTGCCTGCAAATTAAACATAAATAATAAGACAATGACGATAGAATGAAACTAATATCACTTTCACTAAAAGTTGACTGTTGGAGGATGCCAGGCCAAATACAGACACAATCAAACAATGCAACACCACCAGGGCTCACCGACATTACAAACTGCGTTCCTTACGGTGAACTTTGCTTTCGCAACATCTCCATTATATTTGGTCATTCTCCTCTGAGAGAGTGTGAAGCCTCAGCTGGTCAGTAGCGATGTTAAGGACAATCAAAGTCAAAAAGTCTATTTTTACAAATGAATGCACATCCAGCCTGCATGAAGCGAAGCATCAGTCGTCAGTATTCACATGCTGTGCATTCTGGGGGAACCTGAGCGGACTTCAGCTGAACTCGTTATGTTTTAATAACAGCATGTGCTGGAAGAAAGAAAAAAAACCCAGGCCAGAGCAGAGAGGGTCACGAGACCCACTTACGAAGCGGGTCTCCCTGCCCGCGTACAGCGAGCCGTTGGAGGAGTGGTTGCTGGGCTACGGGTGGGAGGAAAGGTCAAAGGGGTCAACTGTAAAAACACCCATTCGAGAGCAGATGGATGGAAAAGGAGAAAATAAAAATAAAACCATGGCGGGAGGACGGCAGGTGAGCGACGAGGTGTTCAGGCTGCTCACCGGTTGGATCGTGGGAGAGTAGGGGGCTTCTCTGATTGGGCTCTCAGTCCGGGTGAAATCAGAAGGAGGTGACTGGAAAAAAACAAGATCAAAACACCAAAAACACACTTAACAACGGCTCCTACTTTCCCTCTGTGCGCCGACGACAGCATGTAGCAATGAAAAGGCAAAACAAGCATCGCCTGGTTAGTCCGGCAGAGGAGTGAGTGTGACCCCCCCCCCCCCCCTCGGTGAATCCACCCAACGGCAAAGCTCTCGCTGATGAAGCGGCGTCTCCGCCGCGACTCACGACTTCCCTCGCAGCTGTCGGCTCAGACATTCCAGTCGGTCCTGAATACGTACCGACTGTGTGCCAAAATACCTCACGGGGCGCCGCGACTACCGTGCTCGGAAAAAAAGCATGCGCCGGTTCAGCTGGTTGCCGAGCTGAGGTGAATACACACGAGAAAAACGCTTTGCACAGAGAGAAAGCTTTTTAAAAACCACACCAGTCCTCCTCGGCATGAAACGGTGAAGCGAGCGCAAAGAAACAAAATGTAGGGATTGGGAAACCCACGGCGGCCAAAAATAGTCGCCCACGGACATGTTTTTGGATACAATTACATCGATCATTTCATCTATTGCTGCTTTTTAATATCTTTGTACAAAAATCAAAGGGTTTCAGTTTACAAAATCTGCCAATTTCCTCAGTTTTGGCAACGGGAACATTTTCAGTTGATCATCCTGAGGATATAAGCACACTTATAGTACGCCAACCCCCTAAAAAGTGAATTTTTAAGTGAAACGTCGACATGAAGGGTCCATGTCGAGGGACGCGAGTGAGCCAAAGCACAAAGTGTGCGCGGTAACACACCATGCTGCCTCCACACCACACTCAGGCAGGCGGCTTGCCTTGTTGAACAACCAGGGCTGCAGCTGGCCCGACTTCCCGTAGCCCACCGGGGGCCCCGACAGGACCTGCTGGCCCTTGCCTCTGCGATTGGCCACCAGGAACGGGTTCTCCCTGAAGCAGATGGGCTGAGAGTCCACCAGGTTCTCCTCTTCTTCAGGTGCCAGTGAGTTAAGGGTCGTCGAGGAGCCAGCACTGTCAGCAACGGAGGTCCCGTTTGGGGAGACCTGGGAGCCGTGGAGGTGGTCGTGCTCCGCGTTCAGACGGGGGCGGGACTCGGGGTCCGTGCGGTCGAGGGGTTTTGTGGGCGGGGCTAAGCCGAAGCCCAGAGTCTCTAAAGGGGCTCCGGCCTGCGGGGGGGCCTCCATGGGAGCAGGCAGACTTTCAGAGGTAGAGAACTGGACAGGAGCAAAGGGAAGAGGCAGGACAGTAAAGAGAAGGAATGAGGACGCAAAGGAAAGGTGTCACACAAACCACATGGTCCCTTGTGGAATTTAAAAAGAATCAAAGCGGAATGTTTTAAAAACAGAAGAGAAGGAGATAGAGAGAGAGAAAGAGCGAGAAAGAGATAATACATTACAATTTGTATTCTATTTTCATATCTTTGGCCATTGTTTCAGTTATAATTTGCTGAGATCTGGGAACACCGTGACATATTTAGAGCGGGAATAGATCTGAGATATTTAAGGAAAACCTGTGTAACGCAGCACATATCTGGTGCGCTCACTTCTCTCTCCTTACACAGGAAAACTGTAAGGATGAAACATTTTCCAGTAATGTAGTATAAAGCTGAAACAGGACGCCGGTCTAAACTGAACATAATCTCTAAATAGACAGAGAGTTTGTGTAATAACTTTATAGTTGGCTTTAGTTTTATCTCCTAAATCATCTTTCCTTTGTTTACGACCTGATTACATTGTGCCGATCGGCTCTCATAACTGGTCTGGTGGGATATTAAAACACTCGACGTCAATAAACGGCCTTATTGATTCGTCCCGGCTCTCGCCGAGACCTCAGCAGGTAACTTGGCGAGTACAATGTCGTTATAACCAGGAGCCAAACCGGCCACATCAAGATCCACGTCGTAAAACACCAGAGTTCTCCTCTCAGAGCAGCGAGTAAAAAAAGATCCACTAAGGCAGGCGTGTGCTACGCTCAACTTATCCAACTCAGTACAACAAAGATTAAAGAAATCCGGACACAAGATGAGGAGGGTGATTCCTCTGTGTGGTATGATGTGCTTCTATAAATAGACACTTGACACACACGCCTCGAGCTGCTGAAAGGAGTTACTCACATCGTTAAATCTTTCCTGTTTCTCAGTTGCCCATCATTCAGGACTCGTTGACGGCTGAATGGCACTGGACACGTTACCGCAGTCCAGACTCTCGGCCTCGGCCTTAAATAACCGTATTATCAGACCGGCGAGACATTCGGGCTCCAGCACACCTTCAACTCGTACTGTACTGAACATAGAGGACGAGGGGAGATACTATGCTCCCCGTCGAAAGAAACCCGACGCTGTAAGAGCGAACAAATAAGTGTTCGTACAAACCCAAAAAACAAAGAAAATGCCTCCTAAAATACCGCAATCCAGATTAATCAACGTGACCTTGACGTACGTGGCGATGATCTAAATGGCCGGACTAAGAATACAACGCGCTTTGTGAGGCCGTAACGTGGCGGCCGGCATGCTGACGGTTGGAATCTGTGGTGTGATGAAGGTCAGTGGGATGGAATGTGAACCAGTGCCCTTTTGGCTCTGTGAGGGACAGCTGGGGTTGTGGTTTTGGAGAGGGCCGAGCGAGGCTGCTGGCCTGCCAGCTGGGAACCAGCAACTGAATCATTTTTAATCTCCACTTGTAGAGTAGAAGTGCAGAACGTTTGGGAAGCGGATCATATCGGATATTGAAAACGTTTTGATATTTATAAATGTTGTCTGTGCCCTAAAAATGTAAGTTTTGTTGTATGATTCTTAAATATTTATTTTTTTAACGTGAAGTTTGTAATTACAGGTCCGTCTCCGTCTTGATGAGTGACGATGGACTGTAAACGCCAAGGACAATAATATAAATAAGTCCGAGACTCGATTGTTCCTGTTATAACATCGAACATATTGTTCTATCTCTAAGTTTATTACAATGTTGTCAATAAACCAAACCGAAGTTCTAGTTCTCACCGGTTCTGGGTCTAAATAAGTACCAGAGTCCTCTGGGACAAAGTGATTCTGTAGAAGCACTCAAGATATTTGTTTTCTGTTATGTATTGTTTTTTCCTTCCGTCTGGATTTTAATATTTTTCCCCCGTTGATTTATGTCCTGTAGTCTGCCGACATAAATTAAACAACTTAACACAATTCAGCCACAATTGAATCTCAAGCCTCTCCTTTCCAGAGGTAACCAAAGCTCAAATTCTGCTGTGCGGCCCATCACGCCCGACACCTCACTTCTTATAAAAAGCAGAGTTAACTCGTCGCTATCGCTGAAACGCATCGGCAGAACCGCGGCTGCAGCTTGTGGAAGGAAGACGGGCTCGTGTTCTGAGGCTCCGAGCATTAACAGCTGCACACTGTATGAAATGCACTTGAAGTTACACCGAACAACCAAAACAAGACAGAGATCCACTCGCGGAGCGCGATACGGTTTTCATTAAAGTTATCCGACCCAAATGGTCATAAAAGGAACAATAATTATTACTTTAGTGTTTGGTTTAGTTCAAAGATGTGTGTTTAGGGGCAATCTAATCCTTCTGGTGATCAGGTTTCAAAGCTAAATAAAGTAGAGAGAGAAGGGAGGAAAACAGAAGGAAAGAAGATGGAAAAATAATAAATCTAAAGCAAGTCCGCTCTCTTTACTCACTGTCGAACAGGACGGCGCCGTATGTCCTCTCAGTTACTCCTCAGAGGGCTTTGGGAGCTCCGACTGAAGCGCTTGTCGGTTCCTCTTAGACGACGGCCTCCCTCCCCGTCTATCCCCCCCACCCACGAGACTCCATCCAACTCAGAGCCAGATGCAGGTTTAAAATATCACAGAGGATAGGCGGGTTGATAGCAGGCAGCTGTCCCCTTCCCCCACCCCCCCACCCCCACTATCTCGCCACCTCTTTCACACGCTCGCACTCTTTTTTATCAACCAGGCCAGCGCCTGCTGTTTGGCCATGCTTCATTTCAAGTCCACCTCCTCTTGGACTCTTTCCACAGACTCTTGTTCCTCGGTTTTAAATGTCCTGAGCTCCGATTCTTGGTCTTCACTTTGGTTTTTCCAAACTTCTCGATCAGACCTGGCTCTTCATGCTATTTCTTCCGTCCGGGTCGACCGCTGTTGTTCTTTGGTGTAGGACACGATGACAGCGGTCTTTGTACGGGTTTGGCCCTGTAGCCACGAAGAGTAATGTTAACTTGGGGTTTCGCCCTTGAGGGAGGTTCACATTCCTGCTCCTGGAGGGGCAACTGTCGGGCTCAGGTCACTCAAGAGTTTCCCGCGACCCAAAACCAAGGGATTCCATGAAGAGGTCTATTCTGAGCGACGAAGGCCATTTCCAACATAGCCTTCACAGAAATGCAAACAATTCCCCGCCTGACGGGGTTGCACTCTTTTCCGAACACGTTGAAAAGGACTCATCGCGCTTTATGTAAAAACATGTGCAAATTCTACGGCGGCACGGAGACTCGAGAACATAAAGGAGACTTACCCGGTTGAGTTTCTGCAGACTGGTGGTGGGCAGAGCCGCCAGGGTTTTATAGTCAAGCTTTAGAGGTCCAGTTCCAATGTTCTGAACGGAAACAAACAGGGAACAGCGCTGAGTAGTGGACGAGGCTGAGACTCATTACACAACAAGCAAGAATCTTGTCAAAGATTAGTTTTAAAAATGAGTTTTACTGAACCAACTGGAGGAGACTAGGGCATAGCATAGTAGAGGACCATCCCTGTGAAGTAAAGGAGCTACACTTTCCTATTATAAATGTGAACTGGCTAAATAACCAGACATATAATGTGTTGTTATATTTAAGGAAAAGTATGGCATGTATAGCCAAACCCTGGCGAAGCTTATTCCATTGTTGTCCAAAACAATTAAAAACATTAACTGTTGCACTGGGTGACATGTTCCTTCATAACAAGCCCACATACTGTAGTGGTGCACCAGAAGCAGTCCCCAAATACACCCTTTACTCCGGTTTACAGCGTGTTGCTGTTTTAAAAGTATTTTTTTAATTAACATGTCATTTGTGAACCATTTCTTTTTTTAAGATTTAAACATGTACACAGGAGCTGACAGAAACAAACTGGCTGCAGGAGTTACAAGTGTTACAAAGACTAACTAACACGTTGTTGGGTCTGATCCTTTCATGTTGAAAACAGCAGCTCGATAGAGCAGAGAATTAAACCAGAGTGCAATTATCGGACACTAACATCCTAAGTGTGGTTTACGACCATGGTCATTTTGGTGATAATCACAATCACAGGCATGCAACCCCATCAGGAGCGGAAAGGGGGACAAAGACGGTGGAGGGACGAGCTAGTAAAAATAGATGAGTTTATTGTAGGGCTGTGAAACGATTAAAAAATGTTATCGGATTAATCACAGGTTTTTGTGGATTAATCATGATTAATCACATATTACCGATATTCTCGGTATATTTTGTGAGAACATCGAGATTTATGACAAAAGACGGATATATACATTTATACATTCTTCGATACAATGGTGCTGCAACTCAGCAGTTATTTAGCAGTTTTCTTCCATATGGAACATGAATACATCTTCATCCTAAACAGAATGTTTAACCCTCCTGTTACCTTTCGGGTCAATTTGACCCCATTCAATGTTTAATGTCGGTGTTCTTTGGGGTCAATTTGACCCCAGGCTGTTTTTCACTGTGTCAAACATATCAGAAATATCAACTTTTTTATTTATTTAAAGGGCTATTTAGGTAGTCAACAAACAAACATAAAGTACCTCACACTTAAACTTGGGAAGCAATATTAATTCTAATAATTTTCTGATGATTTTTATTGCTGGAGTCAAATTTACCCCGAGGGTAAAATATGTTCGTAAATGTAAAGGTAACAGGAGGGTTAAACAGAACATTTTTCTTGTTTGTCAACCATTAACTCCACCATGATACAATCTAAAGGTGGACAGATTGACAAGTGACTTTTTTTTGCTCGGTCCCGATGCGCGCGCACGGAGCTCTGTGGCGCGCGAGACGGAGATCGATAAGTGTTAACGCAACGCGAAGAGACAGAGATGACATGCTGCTGTGGAGATACGATCAACAACAGACGTTTAGTTTAATAAAAGAACAAAGACGTGCAATAGAGAACATGTCAGGGGGCGGGCCAATCTTTTTACTGTCATGCGATCTACCGACACTACGCCGCGATCGACTGGCAGGTCGCGATCGACGTGTTGAGACCCTGATCTACAGGAAGTAAAAGTCGTAACAAGGTTTCCGGAGGTGAACCTGCGGAAGGATCATTACCGATGAACAGACCGTCTGCATGAGAGCGGACAGAGTTCAGATTGAAGTGGTGTATTGGAAGCTCATTTTGCAAGTGACTTTTTTTTCGTCCCGACGACCAACAACAGACGGATTGGAAGCTCATTCTGCGCATGCGTTAAATGCGTAAAAAAACCAAAACTAGTTAAACCTGTAATTGAATTAACTGAGTTAACGCGTTATTTTTCACAGCACTAGTTTATTGCTCTTTATAGCTATTGCAACAATTAAACTACCAGGCTTAGATATGACTGTCATAAATGTGTATCACAACCACTACAACTAAAAGAAAAACTGTCCTTTCAATTCCGTTTCTCTTGTTTTCATTGAATTGGACATTTACCTCTTTCTCAAGCGACTGCAAGTGTTCAGTTTAACTACATCATCACTAACGTGTGTGTGTGTGACGTGCATGCTGTGTGTGTGGCTCTGATGTTGGGTGGCCTGCGTAAAGTTGCACCCGGAAAAAAAATAATTGGATATATAGGATGGTCAGAGAGACGATTACCTGGACATTACTTTTTCCAGCAAACTAAGCCTGAATTGAATATGAGAAAACCAAAGAAAAAGTCTATTTTCCCTGAAAGGGATGACCAACGTGGTAAAATCCTGCGGAGGTTCCAGGAAGTTCGTCTGCAGACCTGCCGACGAGGAGTGTCTCACCTCGGTCTCCTCTTCGAGCAGGCGAGTTGCCTCCTCACGCTCCAAACGCATATGCTCCTTCACCAAGAAAGGAAGGGGAGGAAGAGGAGGAAGAGGAGAGTCCAGGAGGGAAGAGACCCAACCACACACAGCCACACAGTGATGCGATGAGAGGATGGAGATGGAGGAGTTACAGAAGAGGAAAGCAGGGTTACAGGGAGTGAAGAGGAGAAAAACAACAGTGGAGAGAGAAGTGGTATAGAGATGAATGATGGGATTGAGATGATAGTATATATATAAATATATATATATATATAAATAAATATATATAAATATATATATATAAAAATATATATATAAATAAATATATATAAATATAAATATATATATATATATATAAATATATATTTTTTGATTACACCAAACACACCAAAAGCAAAGGACAGATGAGAGAAAAAACAGAAGAGAAAGAAAAGGATAGAATCCGCACACATTAAAAGTACTCTATTCATACGCTATGGGAGCAGAGAACAGCATGCGAGGTGGGACATTGCAGGAATACTTCTGTCAAACACAATACACACACACCGGGGGCAGAGGGGAAGCTTCATTCACCCGATAACAGACCAACCTTCTGCCCCTAAAAGCTCCGCCCCACACTATTGTGCAGCTCTGCAGTTTGTCTGGAGCAACAATGTCATTCTCTTGCTCCGCTGCACGGCGCTCTATCTGCTGATCTGACGGATACAGTTTGACCTCGAGCCTTCCCACAGCAGGTCATAGATTTTCAGTTTCACTCACCACTTTCTCCATCTCTTCCCGCTCCCACTGCGATGTCTCTCGCACCATCTCGGACTCCTGGGGAAGAGCAACAGTTAATATCTATACAATCCCAATTAAAGTTCATATGATGCAATGTCAATGTAAATAATTTTCTATAAAAGTTGTACGACAAAAGACTCTGCGCTGGTCAAAGCGAACAGAGGAACTAGCGTTTGATAATCAACAAGCCCGGCATTCCTTTAGTACGGGCAGTCTCCCAAAAGCTCATCTGGACAAAATAAACTCCTGTGTTGGTGATTCCTGGGTGCTGTGGTGAAAAGATGTGTATGTTTGGTGTGTGGTTGACAACTCCCCCTGCTAACGGCAAACTGGTGTGGAGGCACGGAGTCGGTGTGACTGAACTGCTGAAACCAACGGCTGATTCGCGTGTTGACTTGACCACTGTCGTCTCAAAATTGCCAAATTGAGTCCTGGTATGTGGATGAATGGGAAGTTTCCTGGTGTCCAAACCAACACTATTCACTTCCCCTTACTCCTTGTGCCTTTGGGCTTCGTCTGTGCATTTAGCAACTATTCACTGTTTAGGCCAGAGAGTCGGATAACCTGACCTTCAGGCTAGGGCGGGTAATATGTTGCTATATGGAACTGATAGATGGCCGCATGCTACCAAACTACCAACAATAGTAATTGTTGGAGCTATTTAATTTGACATTTGTATTTAGGTTTTATTGTAAAGTAATATTGATTATGTATTGCTTATTTAGGTTATATTTTGATATGTTAGTTGTTTCTTATGATAGTTGTAGTGTAGTTTAATATATTTAGTTGTAGGTTCACTGATTGGGTAACACTGGGCACCTGTGGTTACATGTAGAGGTGGGTAGGCACAGGACCAGCATGCACCAGGGTGGCCAATGGTTTTTTACCACAGCATCAGCGAAGAGTGTCAGCGTTTTTGTTTGTTTTGGAAAATAAATTATCAAAATCACCATACCGCAATGGACGTTACTTTTCTTTTGCGTGCGTCAGCTCCGAAGCCCACGGTGTATCAATGGCGCTTTGATTTATAGTTTTGTTTGATTTCGAAGGACAAATGGCCACTACAGTCATGTTCATCGTTTACATTCATTATGATAGTTTTGGCAAAGTGGTTCTGGAGGGCCTGACTGGTCGGGCTGTCAGTGTTGCCGACTTGGTGGTTTACTGGGCCAGTGCTGCTCGCTACTTTCATTGGAAAATAATTGGCAACACTGGGTTTGGATTTTTTTTCAAAATTTAGCTTACTCTCGCTAGTTTTTAAATCACTGAATATATATGATGTGTAAAAACAGTGCATAATGTGTATTGTACCTTCTGCATGATTTCCATCTCCTCTGGGCTCAGGTCTCGGTCTATAGAAGAGATGCTTTCCATACTGTTCTTACGCACGATGCCTGAAGCAAATGGGTTGGCGATGATGCCGGGAGACGCCTGGAAATGGACCCAGAAACAATGTTGTTAAAAAAGTACTTTCTAAAACAGAGCGGGCAACTTCCGGGAAAAAAATTAAATGTCATAAAAACTGCTGGCAACTTTGTCCAAATAGACCTGTTCCTGGTGTCTCACCTCCACGGCAGCCATTTTTTGTGGGTCGAAGCCATCGCACATGAGCATGACCAGAGAGTCTCCGACAGCTCGAAGGACTCGCACGGCCTCTGTGTGCGTCATCCCCAGCAGGCTGTGGTTGTTCACCTCCAGGATGCGCATGCCAACCTGCAGCCGGCTGTCTCTGGCTGCTGCGCCGCTCGAGCTCACCTGTTTGAATACCAACCAAAGGAAGGGTAAGTCGATGGCTAATACCGCCTGTGATAATACAGGCACATATATGACAATAAACTCTGATACGTCACTCTTAAAAGTGTGTCCTTATTTACGACGTCAATAACCCTAATACACTTAATACCAAGTTGCAATTTGCATATTTTTGGACAGATGCCAGTCAAGACTGAGCATGCCCAGTTCTCAGTTTCATGAGGCTTTAAACAAAGTGGACTCTGAACTCTTTCTATCCAACCAGTGCATCTAAAGCTACAATGGAAGATACCATTCGGGCTGCAATTGCTTAAAAAGTGGTGAAAAAACCTGAAGAAATATTGCATTGCAGAGTTGTGCTACATCATATATAATCGAAGCACCTTAGAGATGAAGATGCCCTCGTCTGTGGGGTCGAAGGGGTTTCCTGCATGACCCTTGGCCCCTCCACGAATACTGATCCCAAGCTTCTCCCCTGGCTGCTTCTGGATCACAATTTCCTGCAATGATGTATACACCGCCCGTCAGCATTTGCCTCGGCCGTGCGAACGTTATTATACACTACCGTTCAAAAGTTTGGGGTCATCCAGACAATTTCGTGTCTTCCATGAAAACTCACTTTTATTTATCAAATGAATTGAAAATTGAATAGAAAATAGTCAAGACATTGACAAGGTTAGAAATAATGATTAATATTTGAAGTATTAATTTTGTTCTTCAAACTTCAAGCTCAAAGGAAGGCCAGTTGTATAGCTTATATCACCAGCATAACTGTTTTCAGCTGTGCGAACATAATTGCACAAGGGTTTTCTAATCATCCATTAGTCTTCTAAGGCGATTATCAAACACAATGTACCATTAGAACACTGGAGTGATAGTTGATGGAAATGGGCCTCTATACACCTATGGAGATATTTCATTAGAAACCAGACGTTTCCACCTAGAATAGTCATTTACCACATTAACAATGTATAGTGTGTATTTTTGATTAATGTTATCTTTATTGAAAAAACAGTGCTTTTCTTTGAAAAATAAAGACATTTCTAAGTGACCCCAAACTTTTGAACGGTGGTGTACATGTAAATACTTTTTGGAGTTGATGGCCTCACCTGCATCCCAGGCGGTGACGGGTCCCTCCGCACCAACATACGGATCTCCTGCTTGTTGGCCAGCAGCGCCCGCACAGCTTCCTGGTGCGTAGCGTGGCGCAGGTCGATGGCGTTCACTTCTAAGATCCGGTCCCCGACACGCAGTCCGCTTTCGCACGCCAGACCGTGAGGAATCACCTGGCGAGGAGACGGACGGGAAGTTATACACGACACACATTATAGATGACGCAACAAAACCCCACAGAGATTTCAAAGCCACACCTTTGAGATGAACACTCCGGGCTCATTGATGCCGAACGGGTGACTGGCGTGATCGCTGCCTCCCACGATGCTGAGGCCGAGAGGGCCACCCGACTTCAGCAGGGTGACTTCCTGTTAGGATTAGAGGTGGAAGATTTTAAGCCTAAATCTATCCAACAAAATTGGAAAAATTAATTCTCGGGTTACAGTCATGTCTACATCTACACGTCTAATAAATACAAAACAACCGAGTACATGCAAGTACTGTATCTCTACAGGCTCGGTGAGATCAACCACAATATCTTTGCAGTATCAAAAACTGGAAATGCTACACTCTAAAGAACACCATTCTTTGAATTGGACCACGTCTTCATACCATGCACCATCTTCGCTGGAACTGGACAGCATTAAGAATAAGGCAGGGGCCAAATAAACAAAGAGTAAGACTTAGGGCCTCTGTGAGGCCTCTACAGCACAATAATGAGAAGCTATGGAACACACTTAGTACTAAGAGGTCTCACCTCGATGGGATACTCGTCCTCCATCCGATTCAGGTTGTTCCCATGCAGGCCGAGACTGTCCTCCTCCTGGTCTGGTGAATCTGAGGGCTCTGGGGGTGGAGGGGAGTGGGCTCGCGCCCGGGATTGACCTGGAGAGCCCCCCGGTGCATTCGGGTCTCGCTCCACCAGGAGGGAGATGGTGGGTGAGGTGCCGGTAAGGAGCGCTACTGCCTGGTCATGCCTGGCCTCTGTCATGTCTACACCATTGATCTGGATCGACAGTAAAAACCAACCGCGGAGGGTGTGAGCCCACCGAGACGCTCCTGTTTGCCAAAGCTGCCACTGGGAGTGCGATATGCATCATGTGTGTGTGTGTGTGTGTGTGTGTGTGTGTGTGGCTGTGGCTCGACTGTCTGCGTGGCTCTGTGTGCGACTTTAATCCATCATGTGTGTAAACAGGGCCGACAAAAAATTAATTAAAAAAACATCAGACTGATCACGGTCGATCGATCGGCGCATGTCTACTTTTAATGTAATCTCTGACGTACTTTCCACTCCTGCTTGCCTTTGTCCACTTAAAACACAAGTGGAAGTGTGTAGTTTCTCCAAAACTCTTGATCTTAAGTGTAAAAAGGCAAGTGGGGATTTTCTTAGACAGCTCTGTCAGAGACTTATTGAATCACTAGCTTTTGCTAACCTTGGTTTTTAGATTAGGGGGCAGCTTTCAGGTCGAAAGTGACACGCAGAGGTCAGCACTGACCCGACAGTACCCGCTCTTACCATCGGCTGATATGACGCCACGGACAGGCTCAGCCCACTCCACTCCACCCCCATACCATAACCACCAGCAGCAGGCAAGGAGATGCACTTAATACATTAGTGAGCATGCAGATGGAGAGAGGGGCGTGCGAATGAGAGAAAAAGAAGCAACCTACAAAATTCACGAAAGAAAAAGCGGTGGAAAACTGCCAGAGGAAAGAGGAGCGTGAACCCGGAAAGAAATCAAAGAGAGGAGCT
Organism: Pseudoliparis swirei; assembly: GCF_029220125.1. Lineage (NCBI taxonomy): Eukaryota > Metazoa > Chordata > Actinopteri > Perciformes > Liparidae > Pseudoliparis > Pseudoliparis swirei. The sequence continues at coordinate 6,940,724 of NC_079403.1, forward strand.
TTTCGAGAAGGATTCGGCGCACTAGGGGAGGAACCTCAGGACGAATCAAAATGAACCATCAATGTGTGTGTGTGTGTGTGTGTGATAAAAACATGCATGTCACTGATATGCTGACAGCAATAATAAGCACAGCCAAGCTTGGAGTTTGATCAGCTCAGGAACAGCGTGCAGGTCATGTAGGAAACCCTGAGCAGCCAAACATATCACCTAAATGCTGCACTATTTAACTTAAAGTGCCACATAGTCTGCATCCGAGGAGAGACTCTGGGTTAGAGTTGGTAGGATGACTGTATTAGTCCTGCTAACTTATGGTTTTGATGTATGAGAGTCCGATGAGTTCAGTTCCTGCATGGGACCCAACTCACGATACCCGAGTGATGAGAGCAGTGTTTATAATGGAAGTATGATCGCATGAAGCAATGATGAGAGATATGAAGTGCTTCCTTTACATTGCATCAGATGGGAGAAAAAAGACCTACGATCTAGATTAATTACAGAGCAATCAGCCCAAAAATGATAAAACAAAACCAATGTGTACTGTTGAACGTTTACTAATAATAATTATAATTCGTCCCTGCTCTTACCCCAAAACTGCCGTACATACCAACTTGTGAATTGTATGTACCGTTCCACCTCTAGGAACCAAGGTTAAAAGGAGGAAAATGGTTCCCCACATGGACGTAAACATTGTAAAGGAAGCCGTATTGTGTTCACACTGAATGATGGAGATGAGCAGTACTCACAGACATCACCCGGTCGCCTACATGCAGTGTGCTGTCTATGTGTGCTGCTCCCCCTTCTGCAATCCGAGAGATGTAGATTCCCTAAAAAAAATAAAAAAAATGTTGTCAACTGTTCAAAATTTTGCACATTTGTGGATAAATGACTCACAATTGCTCCTTCTGTTTTTTAAGAACGACGTACAAAAGAGACGCTGCTATTACTCCGTATCAGGTGGGAGAGGCTACCTAATTATTCCACACATCTCTGCTGGCCTCTCCTGTCTGTGGATCATATTAGACGGGGTTGTATTAAAAGGCTCTGGTGCAACAGGCTGCAAACGCTGTGATGCCGGTCCGTCACTGTGTGACATTCCTACCCATATAAAGTGTGCCAGAGGTAGTTAATGAAGGGATTTATGGAACAAATTGTGATTTACGGTTCTACACACAACCCACATTACAACTGATTAGCAGCATCGTCTTTCATTACGACGCGACAGCACAAGCGGCACACATCATGACCCCCGAGACATATTGTCCCTTTGCGCAGACAGATTACACAATTTGTTGAACTAATAACAACATGGGTGAACTCTCAATCTGCGTTCAAGCAAAGCAAAAAGTGCAAACACATGCCCGGAGCTACTGCTCCAGATCAACCAACAACCAAGCGAGTCACTGCCATTCCATTTGCCAATCCGTTTAAAAAAGCTTTGGACCGAGAGGCGAGACTTACAGTCCGACCCGCCTGGATCATACGTTCATGAGTCCTTTCCTCTGTGTGGGCTCGTTGAGCCGCCGCATGAGTCGCAATGCACGATTGCACCGGCCCAAATATACAGCTCACCCTGTCCAGTTACAGTCGACCTATCAGGTGTCAGGGCTGGCTATTCATATCTCCGTCTCCCTGGTGATGATGTAAACGCTGTGGCTAGAATAGACGATGTTAAAAGACACATCTCTGTGACTGAGACGGGTACCGCACTCTAGTGACCTAACTTCAAACGTATTATTCGTGATTGTACAGTAGATTGTATGTTTAGCTTTGGATTATCTCTGTCTCATCTTTCTATTTTAAATGAACCCTACGACCTCAATCAAGTTTATGATGGAAAGCTTTAAAAAAGTTGAATGCTTTATATATATATATTATATATAAATTCTTTATATTATATATATTATTATATATATATATATTCTTTATATTATCTATATATATATACACTTTATATTATATATATATTCTTTATATTATATATACAGTATATTCTTGAATATATATTGAATGCCATTATAGGACAGTACCTTTTGGTAGGGTTGGGTTAGAATTCCTTATGGGCTGCAACCAACTATTAATCACATTAGCAATTAATCCATCAAACAATTTATTCATGTATTCAGTGTTTTATCACTAAATTGTTTTTAAAAAAAGAAGGAAAAAAGGCTGTTTCTTAGAGCCCACAACAATATTTCTACATTAGTTGTTTTACCGGTCCACAAATCAAAAGGTATTCGCTCATACCCGTTACGTACGTTACATTGGCATTTGTATTAAACAATTACTGATTTGACTAAAGGAAGACTCATTAAAAAAAGGTTCATAATGATATTGTGACTTAAGATTTCACTTTATTGTCCATCCCTATCCGATACCACAATGTTTAAATGGCATTCCACTACCGTGACTAATGTTCAGCTGTCTACTCATGACTTGGATTCATCTTGCAGCCGTCTCACCGTGTCTGCTGTGCGGAAGGCCGTGGAGCCTTTGCCCCCGGCGATGCTGAATCCGAGCCCCTTGTCGTTCCGGATCAGGCAGCTGGAGAACCGCTGGTGAGGCTCGCTGGGCGCCGCCTCCACGTCGAAGGCGATGCCGCTGCTCCGCCTCTCCCGCGGGAAGTAGTCGTCCTCCGGCCTCAGCGGCGTGGTCGTGATGGCGTTCTCCGGCTCCACCATTCGCTCCCGCAGCACCGACATGGAAACTGTAGCGCCGGAGCTACGGAGCGCTTCGACCGCCGTGTGATGTTCTGCTTCGTGGAGGTCCACTCCATTCACCTGAGACGGACACGGAGAGCGACGGACTTTAGCGCTGTACAATTAAACACCTCTGACGATAAAACAGAGGGAAGATGTTTCTAAAGATAAAGTAAATGGAGAATGCTTTACCTCTTGGAGCTTGTCTCCCACTTTGACGCCTGCTCTGGCTGCAGGACCTTCTTCGGATACTCTGGAGATGAAGATTCCCTGAACACACAAACACAAATAAATTAGTATAACATATGGTTTAAAAATGTTCAAGACTCCGAGTACACATCGAGTACACGTCATACCTCATCATCCCCCTTGTAAGGTGTGGACCCTTTGCCTCCAGCAATGCTGATCCCCAGGCCGCCAGTTTGTCGCATGATGTTCAGGGAGTGCTGAAAGTGGAGGAGGGCGGAGTCAGCACAACTACCAGTGAAAGCCTCTAGACACCACTCGGCTCAGGACAGAGTCCGGGAGGCCAGCCCGCAATGTTGTGACTTCTTGATTAACAATTTAAGTGTAGAATGTTTACATCTTCAACCTAACTTTTGGGTGACCTCCCTCCTTCTGCCAGGAGGTGGTGTCTATCTGATCACAGCAGCATCCTGTCGTCATGCCAACAGATGGATGGAGAGACACTTTGACTTGCCTGGCGCCTAATGTCAGTTTTAATTGGAAGTTGGATGATTTGTGCCTTGAATTTAGTTTTTATTAAACATTTTAAGTAGATAGGTTATTTGTTTGTAAAAACATACACTGTGTCTTGTGTGTGTGTACGGGATGAGAGACTTTTAAACAAGTGAGGGAAACACCAAGTAAGGCCTAACAGACCGTGTATATTCTGTGTACTTGCAAGCCATGCAAAAAGGGGGAGGAAGGCAGACCAATGAGGGACAGGAGGAAGGAACGGGGAGATGTGAAGGGCAACGGAGGAAAAGAGTGTGCCGTGTCCTGGAGGTGGCGACGGCTTTGGCCGTGTAGTGTAGCCCCGACATTTGTTGTAATGAGATGACATCGTTCAGTTCTTAAGCAAACACATTGAATACAAATGACTTTGAGATCACAAATACTCAGGTGGCAGATTAAATCATGCGATACTAAGTGACACTTAAATGTTTCAGTACTCAATGGATGTACAATAGAATAGTTCACGCCATAGTTATACATTTTCTTTTTGTTTCGTTCAACTTTTTTGTTGTTTATCCCTTGTTTTACACTTCTTGCTATAAATACATATAACTAAAATGAGCATTATCTAAAATTCTGAACATGCAATGTCAATTATCTAAAAGACATCTGTAAATGTCTAATTGATGCCTACTTTCAATGAAAAAAAAATAATGACAAAAAAATAATGTTTCAGTACATATTATCTTCACTAAGACTAAACAGCATAGGAGAATATTCACATACAATCAAACAAAAACATGCTGAACAAATTATTGTTTGCACATGACGTAATTGTTGCATTGCTCATCATCATCGAGATCTTTTTCCCCCCATTTTCAATCTATAAATGTTGACAGTATGAAAATGAAGACGACTGAGGAGTAAACTTCGGTCCCTCTTCGTCGGTCTGGAGCTCGTCCTCTGGTTGGCGGTCGAGGAGTTTACCTACTGTGTCCCAAACAAAAGCACCCGGAGGAAGCTTGTGAAGCAGCTCATTCATTCCAGGGCAACGCAGCGTGGACAGCGGAGGGAAAGGAGCGCGGCAGCAGGAGCAGAGGAGAGGTAGAGGAGCAGAGATAGAGGAGCAGAGAGGTAGAGGAGCAGAGAGGCGGAGGAGCAGAGAGGTAGAGGAGCAGAGAGATAGAGGAGCAGAGAGGTAGAGGAGCAGAGAGGTAGAGGAGCAGAGAGGTAGAGGAGCAGAGAGGTAGAGGAGCAGAGGTAGAGGAGCAGAGGGGCAGCAGAGAGGTAGAGGAGCAGAGAGGCAGAGGAGCAGAGAGGTGGAGGAGCAGAGAGGTAGAGGAGCAGAGAGGCAGAGGAGCAGAGAGGTAGAGGAGCAGAGACCAGAGGAGCAGAGACTGAGGAGCAGACTCATGGGTCAGAGAGTAGAGGTTTCAGCAGAGGAGCAGAGTTTGGCAGAGAGGTAGAAGAGGCAGAGGAGCAGAACCTGGAGGAGCAGAGAGGATACTCATGGGGGGGAGGAAGGAGTTCAGCAGCATAGGGTTTTGTCGCCCGTTTAGAAGAAAATATCGTGGTGAGAATTAGACACGGCTTAATATGTATAACATTTTTATCAACTTGAGGATGACAGCGGTGGGCATCCAGGGGACTAATAATGACTTAGGAAAGTCAGGGTTTCAGACAAATTACGAATATTTGGCAATATTTCAGGGGTTTTGATTTAGCCAGCAGATATCCATATATAACGAATATCCAGACCAGGACTTCCTCTTTCGTCGGCCGGTATCATTTGAAATTTGAGAGGCATGAATGGAGTTTAAGTTGAGAGACGGATTATTTTTACATCACTAGTAGCCAATTTACACTTATTTAGTGGTTTGTTTTTTAGCCAATAAAAACTAACCTGCCAGACGACAGCTGATGGGTTTCAAGGTTGTATTTGGGCTCATGTGTTCAACCTCCTTCGACTACAAAATGAACCAAGATAACCACAAGTGTGTCCGGTTGCCTAAAGATTATGCATTTATATGAAAATACCTCTTCACAGAGATGTCTCTGCCATGAGGAAAGCTTGTAAACACGATTTGATATTATATGCAATGGGAGGGAGTTTGCCCTCAGTCGTTGCTGACTGTGACTCAAGTTCTGTACTTCATATTGATTAAAAGATTTGATTCATTTAAGATTTAAAAAACTCAAAGATTAAACATATTAATCCTGTGTAACTTTTAAAAATTCCCAGAAGCCATAAGATTCAAGATTCAAGATTCAAGATGTTTTATTTGTCACATACACACACAGGGTGTGCAGTGAAATGAAAGTGGCAATGCGCAGCAGTGACTCAACATACAGGGGGTTAAGCTTCACCCTTTCCTGTATCAACAAGAGAGACATGGAGTTACTCGTCGTCGTTTAATTAATCATCAGGGGGAAGTCAAAGGTTCAGTCTAACTCCTCGTCATCGAGCTCAGGTGAAGAGCTGCATTGCTGCTCTTACAAGTATCTACATTTTGAATAAGTCCGGTGTTTGTATATGAACCCTGAACAGGCAGCACACCATAAGGAGGAGATATTAGCCGACGCGTTTTAGATTATAATCTAAAATATTTGGACACATGGAGGCAAACTGAACAATTTGTCAATGGCTGGAGAGCTAGTCTAATTTCCCAGGATGCACTTCAACACAGCGCATTGGTGTAACCTCTTTGCAAGTTTATGCCCGCAATAAATTCAATAACTAAAAACATGGCTACTTCATTCCTGCGTTCCGGGTTCTGCCACACTGGCCATCTCAAAGGTGAGTTGTGGTTAGGGGGTCCCCAGTGATTGGCTTGGATTGACCATGGATTTCTGTGGAACTTTCTCCCCATCTGAATACAGGCGGATGAGTGGGTGAGTCAGGGACACAGAGAGACAGACTTGACGGGAAAGAGTATGTACAGACCTCTTCCTCCTCAATTCGAGCAGGTTCAATCAGCAGATTATTGACTTGATCAAATGACACCCCCTGTTAGGACAGGAACCAGCGAGAGGCATGCGGATTAGTCAGGCAAAAATAAAAATATGCTGACACACACACACTGGAAAATAAAATAAAAACTCCTTTCTCACGCTTTCCATTAACTTCACCAAACACCCAACACTCAACTCTCCGCTTGCGGGCCGCGGGGACTCTCGGGTCCACCGGGATGGACCTCCTTGAAGCACAAGTGACCCCACACTCACTCCCCAGCCACCAGCAGCAAATACAGGCAGAGATGGAAAGACGAGACCAAGGAGCCGAGGCTACGGTGCAAAACACACACAGTGTCGAGAGAGCGGACACGAGAAGGCGAAAGCTGCCGTGCCAAAGTAAGCCCAGCCTCCACACCGCAGAAAGCAACTTCCTCCAGGAGCAAGCTTGAATTTAGACAAGTCTACTTTTGTCAAAAGTAAAACCGCTTCCAAAAAAAGCCAAGAATATCTACATCATGACTTTCCAAAAGTAATTCACAGATAGTTCAACAACAAAAAGGTTTAAGAAAATCAGAGCAATCAGAAATATGATTTAGATTTTGAAGAACAATGAAGAATCTTACTCTACAATAATTTAAACATCCCGTACACACAAAAAAAGACTATTACCGTGACATGACACAAAGAAGGATCGTTGGATGTCACATTCCAGCTCTGCCAATATATGTTCTGGTTGGTCTGAGGTCAGCCACACAAACAGACCCACATTCACAAATGCACACAAAACAGATTTGGTGAGATGATGCTGTTTGATCACAGTGTTAAAAATAATCTCTCGAATCAGCGTGATGAATAAAATCAAATCTCCCCGATTATTAAAGATCAATAAGAAGATTCACAGGAGCAGACTTCACTCATCACGCATTCATACTCATTCATACATATGCAGACGCGCACAATGTTACCAGAGAAAGTGTGAAAATGTCATGACTCAATTAAAATCAGGAGATGGCTGATAAGGTGGGGAGCAGTTTAGTGCCGAGCTGGGCCGCTGGTGTGCAAGAAAAGCCTGCAGCTGTTTGTGCGGAGGCAACGCTATGCTTTGAAATCTGAGAATTCATACCTGGTATGTCGGATGTGCATAAATAAAGGCCGAAGAATCACAACGGTTTAGAGTACAGTTCACTAATGTGTCTCCAAGTATGAGATAATCTTTGTAATTTGTTGTTGTTTTTATGTCAAAGAAATCTTAATGAAAAGTACATGGAAAGTATTATCAGCGATGACCTCCGAGTGTTTGTAGGCGTGTGGGGAAGGGCGTCTCGTCTTTGCGTGGGACCGAGCAAAGACAAAGCAACGTTCTGAGACTGCCCTTGAATTACAGCGCAAGGGTAGAAGTTTTCATTTCCACAATGACCCAGCATGCAATGCCACATCCTTAATATATGCTGGCAAGCCACTCCAAACCGAACGCAATCTTGCGAGGAGGCAAAAGCACTCTATGCATACAGGATCAAGTGTCTGCGTCGATGCAATGAGCAAGCACAAAACATATTGCATTTAAATATATTCTTACAACATGGAATGTAAGATGTCAGCATAAAATAAGTTACTGATTTAGTGTGTGATGAATAAAACCTTTCTGTACACTGCATGTCCCGTACCATTATATTTCTACATGTGTAGTAATAATATGCGACAGTGTCCACCCAGCTACCCTCTCCATTCCCGGCTCTCTCCTTTACCTTTACTTGACTGGAGTTGACCTGGAGCCGGCTGTCGTCCAGCTCCTCCATTCTAAGATGGTGTTGAGGGTTGCATAGAATGTGCTCCTCCTCCTCCTCCTCCTCCTCCTCCTCCTCTTCGTCCCGCTCGTCCTGAGCAGCCTGCGTCGGAGAGTTCATGCGGTCGGGATTGAAGCCGTGCAGCAGCGCAGCCACGGCCTCAGGTTTGGGCAGCTTGTTGATCTTGAAGTGCTTCTTGTAGTGCGGCGTGTCTTTTCGGATCAGACGCTGCTTCTCCATGGGAATAACCGGCCTCTCTTCCTCGTCGCTCCTCTCGCCGTCCTCGCCGAGCTCGTCGTCGTCCTCATCCAAACCACGGATCATGGGCTCCTCTGCAAAGTGCACAGAGGGCTGGAGAACAGATTGAATGAGTCAATCACATCGGGTTAGAAGGATCAATCGGGGAAATGACATACGACCGAACTGTGTTGTGACTTGTGGATGGGATTGTTTTAAACGTTCACCTCAATGTATTCCACCTCCATCTCATCCAGCTCTTCTTCCTCCTGAGGGTTGTGGCCGTCTACAAGGCCCTCCCTCTGCGAGGCCGCGGTCACATTTCGTCTGTCCTCGTGGGAAGTGCTGTTGGACACCTGGGAGTTGTGGCTCTGATTGGAGAGGTCGCTGAGCCGTTTCTCCTAAAACCAAAAGCATCACTTTGAATTGTGCACCAGTGAACTAAACGCATTTACGTAGCTATAAACTGCCTTTTGTCTACTTCCTAGAATAGCGGGTCACACGATTACTAAAACATGAATACGTCTCTAAATGTTAACCGACATGATGATGACATTCATGATACGGTATGATGGACGCACCTGTTGATCAGGGGACTCTTCTTCTCCATCAGGTCTGGATGTGTAAGCTTCATTCCTCCTCTCCTCAATCCCCTTCTTCATCACCTTCAGCTCATTAGGGTGTGGCGTGGCTCTGCGCTGAAGGCCCTGAAACAAAGGAAAACATGAATTAGATAACATATACGCATTAGAGTAGAGCAGTTAGAAATACGTCATAACCGTGAGTAGAGAACATTATTTGACTGTATCAGTGCTGATTAGTATGAGGGCAAAACTCAAAATGACTTGAAGAGGACGTTAGGCGCCACTGTTGTGTTCCTCACTCTGCGCTCCGCAGCGGCCTCATCGTCTTCATCCTCAGCCTTGGTCTCTTCCTGGAACTGAATGACTGACACTCGGTTCAGGTTGCTGTCCGTCCAGCTGTCGTCCTCACTGTTCTGCAGCAAGTTCTCTGTGGACCGTGAAGGAAGAGGACAGAACGATGTCAAACTTGAGTTAATGATCTTGAAACTGTCCATTTAACAGAGATGGCTCACAATCCATATTTACAAGCCGACTAAAACCTATATATAAAAACATTGTAAAGCTCTTTTCCCCCCCTTTTATTAGGTGACTACAACATTTGTGGTTTTTTTTAATAGATTTGCTGTGCCCCCCCCAGCAATAGATTGCTTTTGATCTGTGTAGTTATTCATGTGTGTTTCCCCAAACTGTGGGCGTGTCGATCGTTATCTACTGAAGGTAAAACACCGACTGTAAAAACATACAATAATTTATTACAATTTAAAACAAAGTCAACGGTATTACTGTTGGGATTCATACTATGATTGAGTTACATGATGAACGCAGAAGATTTAAATGACTTACACATTTGAATAACTGACCGAGACGTATCGTTTACAAAAACAATAACCATCCAAATAAAGGCTCACATTGCATTAACAAAGTGCGACTCACCCAAGCTCGGAGAAGGCTGCTGGGGCAGTAAGTAGCAGGTCAGCACCTTCTCTCCTGTGCTCTCATCATCCTCTGTCTGGAACTTGAGCATTGGCTGTGACTGGTTCTCTGCCAGCCACATGGCCTTTAGGTTGAGGTTTGTGAGGGCAAAAGGCAGGTTTTGTAATCTGGACAAAAAAGGGATTAGGGATGAGACACGGCCGTTCCTTTTCAGTGAGTAAAACAAAGTAGCATCTACCTGATACGTATAGGATCTTAAATAGTTGAATTGGCAATCACACAAGAGAGTTCAAAGAAAATCCATGACTGGATTCATTGAAATGGACATTGGTGCTGTTAAAGAATTACCGGGATAACCTTCAGGATTGGGGGGAGCCCTTACTCCCCCTATAACCTTCCGAAAATGCCGAATGACTTTTACAATGATGCAACGTTTTTCAGATGAATAAATCCCATGATTTAGCACCAATGTCTGAACAATACATCGACACAAGGTCATGTTGTTTGCTCCTGTTCACATTAAAAAGGGACAAATTGTAGGCGCAGTGTCTTTGTAGGATGCCGGTAATGCTTTAAGTAATTGTTGGCAAAAGCATTCGAATTTAATCTTTGACCTCAGCACCGAAGGCTTCTGGGAATTATATACAGTTCAAGGTGTTAATTGAGGTTTACTTGTTTCCGGCCACATCTAGCACATGGAGTTCAGTGGCATCTGCAAGCTCAGCAGGCAGCTTGGCCAGGTGATTGTCTCTCAGCGAGAGGACGTTGAGGCTGGCACAGCCGCCCAGCTCTTTGGGCACGCCGCCCAAACGGTTGCGGTCTACATTCAGGTTGGTCAGCTTCTTCAGCTTGCCCAGCGAGCGAGGAAGTGACTTTGTGGGAGTGAGAGGGAAGTCATTAATACTCTGTGGAAATTATAGTAAAACTTAATAGCCGTTAATTGAACTTAACGGTACTAAAGGGAATGCATGACTCCCAGCTGGGCCCGTGTGAGGCTTTCGCAAGTGGTTCACAGCTCTTTACCTGTAAAAGGTTCTCCGTCAAGACGAGTTCTGTGAGGTTTTCACACTCGCCGATTGAATCAGTCAGGTCGGTCAGTCTATTCTGGTCCACCTTCAAGATGGACAGCTGCTTCAAAGAGCCTGGACGACAGACACAAAACACAAAGCCAGCTGATTAAAACAAAACACCACTACATGGGACATGTTATGATCTTTTTTAACAGTATTCTCTGTAATAAATTCATTTAAAAAAAGATTAACAGAGCTATTGCTTTTGCCTATGTCTTTCTTCACTGGCTTTATTTCTCCAGCAGAGGGCAGTGTTGCTCTTCTTTAACTACTGTCTGCAGCCTGCTGCAGGTTTACTTCATCTTGTGCCTACTTATTAGAGGGCAAACCTTCTCAAATCGTTGGGCTTCTCTCACACCAACTAATGTTGACTTTATTCTGTCTTGCTGTTTGAGAAACATAAGACAATACTCTATAACAGTACACTGACATGTTCATGGGAGCGACTGATGTTATGAACTGTGAGGCTGGTGCCAGCAGAGACGACAACATCTAGAACATTCTGGTGGATTACTTTGTAATGTGAACACCATTGTGCACTGTTGTGTTGTCTGATAAGGCCCGAGATACAGCAATCTGTTCCTCAAACAGGACTTCCTGGATCATACTTCATGTGTCCCTGGTACCTTGAACAACATGCCCCCAATCAACACTATCTTTAGCCTGAAACCCCCGCTGAGAGAATCCTTCTCTCCCTCCCTCTTGTGTTAGTTCACCTATGCTGTCCGGGATGACCTCCAGCAGGTTTTGTGTGAGCAGCAGGTCGGTGAGAGCCAGGAGGCCGTTGAGCTCGGAGGGAAGCTCCTCCAGACGATTCTCAGACACATCCAGACACACCAGTTTCCGGAGGTTTCCCAGCTCCTACAAAACACACGATAAATACCACTTGCAGTGAGTCACGGAGGCACAATACAACGACTACCTTCAGAGCACAAACAGGCAGACGAAATCCGCGGAGTGGGAGTTAATTACGCATATGTGTAATAATAAAATGATTGAAGAGAAAAGAGTGCAGAGTTCCTGCAAAAGGTCATCGTTAAAAAAACATTTGTATTTAACTGTACTTACTGGTGGTAATGAGGACAACTGGTTACGGTCCAGCCATAGCTCCCTGAGGTTGGGGAGAGCACCGAGGGTGTCCGGCTAAGAAACGGGACGCAGCAGAGGGAGAACATTGGGACCGTTGGTTATTTGTGCTAATTTTTCAAGTTTCAGGTCGTGAACTGAACGCTCTAATGAACACATGCAGCAGGGAGTGACTCTGTTCCATTTGAAAACACTCGGATGGGTTCAGGCCCCAGCAAATACAAATAATTCGCCCTAAATACACACGCACATTGTATATGAATTGGATGAATAAAAAGGGATCACATTAACATGTTTAAGTGTCAGTATGTTGTAAAACTTAGATTTCAGTTTGACTCATTTTCATCTAAGTTTTTCAAATTTTCCATCTTTTTATCTACTTAAAAGGTCAGCAGCTTCAATAAACTTGATCTTTAAAGACACTACCTTTCTTTGGGATCGTACATTAATTGAAGCACAAAAATGGTTTCAGTGAACCATTCATCATTTGTTCACAATCCATGGCTCACTGAGCTCAAGTCTCCCAAAATCGCATCGGTTTGAAGTCCAAGTGGTAAATTAAATTAAGCAAATTGTCAATGATGGCAAGTAAAGTTTCATCATCACGTCAAGTATTTGCTCAGCCTCCGCCCTAGTCAGGTCCCGAGGAGCTGTTTACCGTCCCATGACACATGGTGGGTGTTTCCAGGCTTAAAGCGGCGCTCACTGTGAGGTATAGTGCACGCTCGGCCTCAGGTGGAACAGACCGGCTCGGCTGGGTTTGGTGAGCTAAACATGTAGTGTGGATAATAACTACTGAGGGGAGCAGATATGAGAAACATGCCACAGTCTCTCTGTGTGTGTGTGTGTGTGTGTGTGTGCCTGTGTTGCACTCGCAGTGCAAACATAGATTATCTTAAAAGGGCACAACAGACAGTTTTTAAATCCTGAACAGTCCTCTGCGTCAGGCTAGTCCATCATGTGAATCGTTGAATTACCAAAACGTCCAGTGCGTTGCTGCCCAGGTCCAGCTGTTCCAGTTTCACCAGGAAAGAGAGCGATCTGAATACAAACACAAATTAGCACATGCAGTAAGTCACACGTTATGTGCTCTGAAAAGAACAAAGAGCCGCGCATTGCACACAATTACAAAATGCCACTCATTCGCATTTGCCGACATATGTAACGAATGCTTTTAAACCTCGCTACAGGTGACTTATAGTTTGTGACGTGTTCTTACGCACGACAATAAATCTTTCTTAAAAGTACTGAATGTGTAGGTGAGAAAGGTTCTCACAAAACCGTGAACATTAGCGAAAGTACGAAACCTCACGCATCGTGAGATTATCGTCACTTATTGTGTGTGATGGAGATGGAGATGGCGGACGTGACACTCACGTTGGCAGAGACTTCAGCAGGTTCTCCCTGAGCTCCAACGTCACCAGGTTGGCCAGGCTGTGGAAGGAAGAGTGGCAGGGGAAAGGAGGCAAGTCAGAGACAAAGAGGGGCAAGAGTTGGCAGGTGGCGAGAGGAGAGGGTGGGGGAGTAGGAGAGGGGAGAGGAGAGGCGGCTTGGTTAGTCAGATGGCGGGTCTGTTCGACCGGGCTGCCTGGCATGGTGAGGGGCTCCTCCATCTGTCTGAGCACAGCAGTGGCCAAGAGCCCAGACGGCGGCTGCCTCGCGGCCCACTGGGCAACAGAATCACACTCCTAGAAAACATACTCAGACCCTAATGTATGGAGGATCTAATGGAGTACAGGGCCTCAGACCCTAATGTATCGAGGGTCTAATGGAGTACAGGACCTCAGACCCTAATGTATCGAGGGTCTAACTGAGTCAAGGGCTTTCGGTCTGGCAACATGGACCATTAATTTGTTTTCTTCACAGAAATTGGAATCTTTACCGTTTCTAACGCAGGACTATTCACATTTAGTGCTGTAACTAAGACTCTTTTTTAATTGCCAAATAATCTATCGCTGTTTTTTCTACTCGTCAATTAATCGCTGCGTCAACAGAACATCGGAAAGCGGCGTTAAAGGCCTTACAAGGTAACACTTTCAAATTGTTATTATTAACTACTTGAGAGCAGAGTTACAAAATGAATGCGATAAACACTTGTTGTTGTTGTCCTGGTAAACAGTAAAACACATTGTATCCTATCAATACATCTACTGCGTGCACATGTACATACTTTCCAATGTCGTTGGGCAACGTCTGCAATGACACGTCGTTGAGAGCCAAGTGAGCCAGCGCTCGGAGCTGAGTGAAACCATCTGGCAACCTGGAGCAGCAAGACGGGGGGGGGGGGGGGGGACAGTGGAGATTTTTGATGTACAGCACATGGGATCACTTAACTCACACACAAGAGCTATTGGCCCATTACATAATCCCATCTGTTAAAGCATTCAGCATCAAAGCTTTATCCAGTCGCTCCCTTAATTTTCCATTGGAGGAAGTTTAAAAGGTGAAATAGCAACTTTGTCATCACTGATTGGGGATGTGGCAATAAGTCACAAGAGAGCAGTGACTTCATGTAGGAATGTAATAGAGATCGACGAGTCTCCTGGTTAGATTAACCCGACACTGTTTCACACAGAGCCGTGTTTGGTTGGGAGGAACACCGTCACAAAAAAAGCACGATCTCCTCCAGACCTTTGTTCACATACTGTGAAAAATAGTCTCTTAGCAACTGAGTGATTTTCAAGAATTGCGGTAACAGTGTAGACCGTGCAGTTAAACACCCAAACATGTTCCACTGCATATTTAAAGCAGGGAAGCAGAGTAATTAGAGCACACAGATAACACTTTCTCCTCACAGTGATGGGCGAGTAGAGTGATAGTACCTGGACAGGGGGTTTCCACTGAAGTCTGCGATCTCCAAGGCCTTGCAAAACTTAATGCTCTCTGGGATTTCGGGGATTTCTGCAGGAGAAAAGAGGAGGTGTGGGAGGGAGACACCGTGGACACACAGATTTAGAGCAGGGGGGGTCGTATCCTATGGACCGAATCATTTTAAATTCCTCTTAATCACAACCAGATGGCCAACAGCAAAAAAGTGAGAGAGACTGCAAAGGAAAACTGATAGAAAGAGATGTACTAGGGAGGCTATGGTGAAAGTGTACTATTACATCTTCCTTTTACTCCCATCATATAACATTCGCAGAATAATCACACATTTATAGCCATTTGCGTTCATTCAAGTCATAATCAAGCTCATTGGACCCCTGTCTCTGTAAAGCATCTCAGCGTTTACGTCGGGGTTTTACTCTAATGTATTGTGAAAACAAAGGATCAAATAATAAGACAAAAGAAGGGATATTTGGATTGTTTTCGTTAGCCTTTGGTTATGGGGTGGTATCTATTCTGCCTCTCTTCTGTCCCTCCTTATTTCAAACTCTGCAGACTGGATTTGGTGTCAAAATCGCCAGCAAAGGCAAATAAATATATTGCTTTTGAGGGAAAAGAAGTTGAGCCGAGAGACACCGGATGCTGAAACCGCTTGAATCATAAAAGCAAATATTGTATTTTCTATAATCCATTTGATGGTGTGAAATGGAACTGAGCTCAAGTCGGTGCTTCCCAGACACAGCACGGTACCAGACAGTACGGAGACGCTCGATAAAACACACAAGAAGATATCTGAGTTCCTAGCCTTACCAGGTAGGGCACTTTTACCACTGGATCCTGCAGGTGCAGGTTAAGAAATCCCGACTGAGCCGAGCAGCCGATGACGCTTATCTGGCTCAGTATCTTTCTGCAGCAGGAAGCAGACGGGCAGACGGGAAAGACCCTTACAGGCCGCTGCACACCGCTCTCGATGCAGTGCGTAGCCGAGCAGATGTCTCTCATCTGCCGTGTATCCCTGCCACTGAGTATCAGTGTATTTGTGTGCAGCATGCAAGGACACAGAAAGGGCGAGGTGTGTGTGTGTGTGTGTTACAGATGAAGAGTTGAAATTGAATAGCAGCCCCAATTTAAATGAGTTTCACCTGTTTAAAATATTACTTCTAGCTGCATCATGGTGCTGAATGTCTTTCTTTCGTTGTTTTATAGTTTGTTTTTTAAAGGCCACGTAAACTGTCTGTCGTGGCTGTGGGTAATCTGGGTAATCTGGCAAAGCGGGACAGCTCATTTTGATCTAATGTCTGCTGCTAGTGTGTTGATTCTCCAACTGATTCGTCCACGCTCCTGCGGTTTAACGCCACACGTCAGAAGCCACGCCTACGCTTAATGCTTCGTGTTTTTGGGGTGGCCTAAACAAGACCGTAAGCTTATTTAAAAAGCATGTCGTTAAAGTTATTGCGTGTTAATTAACGGGTGCTCTTACAAGCAGAAGTCGTAAAAAAAAAAAAAACGGCAATGTGAACGTGTGATTGTATTCGCGTACCATTTCTGGAAATGTCCAGCTCCACCAGCTGCATGAAGTTGGCCACCTCTGGAGGGAGTCTCTGGATCTCATTGTCACTGAGGCCGAGCTTACGTAGGTTCAGTAGTCTGAAGAAAGGCTGGGGAGAAAACACGAGACACCGTGTCAATCAAAACAGATGAGACTAGAATGGGCACTCGGTAGAGCGCATACCTTCGCATATCACAAGATTGGGCATTGAATTATGAACATTCTGGCATTAGTTGCATGCCAATTGGATACAAATTGACCACGCTATGGTAAAAAGAAGATTTTGACCTTTTCATGACCTTGACCTTTGACCCGATCGATCCCAAAATCTAATCAAATGGTCCCCGGATAATAACCAATCATCCCACCAAATTTCATGCGATTCGGTTTAATACTTTTTTTAGTTATGCGAGTAACACGCACACAAAAAAACAAATAAATAAATGAATAAATAAATACACAGCGATCAAAACATTACCTTCCGCATTTTCAATGCGATGGTAAAAATAGATTCTCATTACATTTTAAGTAGCTGAAGCTTTTATCCAAAGCGACTGACAATCACACGCCGCAGACACATCTACGGGGAGCGAGGAAGAGCATTGCTCAAGGACACAACGACCGAGGATTGAACCGGACTTGCTAACCACTGAACAAGTCGCCCATTAGGTCCAACAAGGGGGCATCAAGCAACAATATTTAACAATCAAACGTTGTTTTATAATGCTATCGATTCTATAAAGCGATATACAAATCTAAAAAAAACAATATACATAAGTGGTAAAGCGACTGCAGGGCTCCAGACTAACTTTTTTTACTAGGAGCACAGTGGCCCCTAACTTAAAATTTTAGGGGCGCAAGCAGAAAATTTAGGGGCGCACACAGGGTTTTTCCTGGGTCAAAATGGGTCTTCGGTGCCCCAAAAAAAAAATTGTGCGCGCTATGCGCGCACCGTCTATTCGTGCAGGTCGAGCTATTGAGTGAGTGATCAGCAGCTGGCCGATCTGTCCATTCACGCACCTCACTTTTGTGTATTGATCAGACAAGAAGACACGCTTATCAACTCCAGTGTTTCCCCTACCATTATAACAGGGTGAAATCTCCACCCGCCACTCTGTAATTTTCGTCTACCCCCCCCCCCCTCCCAGTCAACAATTCTCGGCTCGCGTGACAGAGCGATGCGCGCACCGACATCGAAGTTCTGCCGTGATGCGCGCACACGGGTGAGCACACTCACCCCCACCCATTGATTGAATGCATTCATAGAAAGCAGTTTCTTTTAGGAAACGGAATCAAAATAAATATTACTATGCAGCACGTTCTCTTTTCAATACCATCTAGGGTTTGATGATGTTATGATTAGAGATGCACCGATCAGGTTTTGGTGCGATCACCGATCACTGAAATCAGTATCTGCCGATCACCGATAATACCGATCACCGAGTCGATTGAAGCATTCTATTTATTGTGTAGCATTATTGCCTAGGACTATGAGGAAATACATATATAAAGCAACTCAAACATTAAAGAAATTACAGATTTCTTTAAACATTTAGGACTTTACTTTGAAAGATGTCCTAATTGATACATTAAAATTGTTTGATTGCTATTGTAGGGGATTTCAGATATGTATGGAACACATCTGCATTATTCATTTCCTGGAACTCTTGGGGAAATCTATATACAGGACTTTTCTTAACATACAAAAGTCTGACTAATTTTTATAAACTCTTCCTTGGTGCAGTAAAAATGTTTTAATGTTAGCATAATTTAAGCTAAATCTCAGAAATGATCTATAAAGATAAATCAGTTCATTGTTTACTTTTATATGTTCGTGTATGATTTGTCGACATCTTATTTTGATAAACGGATGTTGTTTCACGTGGTTCTTTCCGCTAACTTTGCAAAACCGGATGTTGTCACTTAGATCCTTCCGCTAACTTTATCAAAATCCTCGCGCGCTCCCGATCGAATGCGTTTACCGTGAACATCAGTCTGTAGGGGCTCAGACATGTGAGAGTCGGCTGAGTCGACCCAGAGATTCAACTCGGGGGACGGGGACGCCGCTCGGTGGTGAGGATCCCCTCGTGGACCTCTCACTCTGCGGCCCTCCGCTGCGGTGCGCCTCTTTTCACACATTAGCCCCCCCCGCTCTCACACACAGGCCAGCCTTCTGCTTCGGTTTTCGTCTCCTTTCTTCTTCTTCTGGAGTTAATGTCGGTTAGCAAACCAGTCATTCAGGCATTACCGCTAACTATAGTGGGCTGAAGTGTAGAACAAGTTTGTCAGCAACAAAAATATTTCATAACAAAAAAAAGAAATCTGCTAATTTACTGGTCGCGCATGCGCGAGTTGATGAAAAATTTACTCGCACTGTGTCTAATTTTAGGCGCAAAATGCGACCATTTGGTCGCAGTCTGGAGCCCTGGACTGCAAACCCCACATTAGATATTTAAACTGCTTTTTTTGAGTGACAGCCCAAAAACAAAAATAAATCTCAATTCACTAAACTGTGAGACAAGACGAAGCAGCAGATCCTTACATTTGAGAAACTTAAGCTTTCATGATGAAACAATTATCAAAATACTTGCCGTCTATTTAATATTTGTATATTTAATTTAATTTGTCATTAGTATTGTGTATTGTGTATGCATATATGTTGTATATATACATATATATTTTATATTTTACTTTGTATACTTCTTGTATATATCTATATCTTTCATCCCTGTTTTTTATATTTTATTTTTTATTCTTGTGTGTTTAGTTTATTGGTGCTGCTACTGTTACGACAAATTTCCCCTTGGGGATTAATAAAGTATATATCTATCTATCTATCATCTATCTAAACACACAACATCCTGTATACTCAGATGAGGGACGTTTCCAGGACCAGTTTTAGGAAACATCCCATTCTCGTATCCCCAAAAACTCCTCGCCATGGCAACGCCAACCAAACAAAGTGGCTTTCGAAAGGAGAGCCGAGGAGAGCGCCGTGGCCGTGCCAAGTGCTTTCACAAGAGCCCGGTTGTTGGACAGGACAGCGCTCAGAAACATTCCTCCGCCAGCCGCGCAGGGTGTGTGTGTGTCCAATGTGTGTGTGTGTGGGGGCCTGTGTGTCATCTGCCGTTAAGATGGACAGACAAGACAGGCTGGCGGGTGAACAGCAAGAGGAAGAGGCCAAGCTCTCGATCGGTCCCTGGCTCTGCAGCCCACAGAGGAGCCACTGTCTGCCAGTCGCCTCCCCAGACGCCGCGATGGAGGAAGACTCTTGAGAAAGTACGCAGGCGTGGGCTTTCTGGGGTAGGAATTTGTATGAACTCATTATTCGGGGATACTTTCTGAACATAGGGTGCACGGACGTCAGCCAGCTCGGAGCCCGAAGCGTAATTCAAATTAAATCTCTGGCTCTCAGCAACAAAACAATCCCTGTGTGTCAATTACCAGAGACTGACATAAGAAATTGAAAGTTCCAGACAAGTTCCAACCTCCTCCTTTGTGATTGGGAGCGCACACAGTCCGAAAAAAAAACCTCCTTTAATGGGCGACGTCAGGTTTCTGCTTGACTTAAGTTTGAAAACACACACACACACACACACACACACGCACACGCACTCAATACAAAGCGATGGGAGGCTGCTCTACAATCACGCTGACAACGAGAAGAATGCTCGAGTTCAGCGGCACTCTGTTCCTCGATGACGGACGCATCCTGCTCTGCGTCGTGTGTGTTGTGTTTTTTTTTCCGCAGAATGAGTTTGCAGGAAGTGCAAGACGGAGCCTGTCAGCGGTGCCTTCCCAATTATCAAAATTTCCCAGAGCTTCACTGGTAGCTCATAGTAGAAGCCCCACCTGAAGGAGAGGGAAATGCAGGGGGGGGGGGGGGGGACGAAGCAGGGGAGAGACAAAGAGGGTGTTGGCTCACTGAGTAGCAGGGGGACAGGTATCAGGTAACAGGAACAGGAAACGGGAGCTGAAGGACAACCATGTGACCGGGGCCACGCCCAGGTGGGAACTGTCCTTGAGAGGGGAGGCAACGTTCCTGGTAGAACAGGTAACAGGTAACTCTGAGACTTCAAGCCTTTCAGGCAAAGGGTGTGTTGAAAAAGCACATCTGAATGCTCAGGTACTTCAGAAACTGTTATTTTACGTTAGTTCAGCACGAATGCTGATGGAAGGTATTTCTTCAACTCGCCACAGTGAGACAGAACTCTCCTCCCAAAGTATAATGAGTCATATTCAGGGTTCTTACACATTTTGACCAATGGATTTCCAGGACTTTAAACCAAATTTCCATGACCAAACTGAAATCTCGGTATAAACATGAAAACTGTAGAACGTTTTGCGTATTGGGAGCTACCGCTGGCTTATATTTTGAGCGTCTTTCTTTAAAAAAATATATTACTCGGCGTGAATGAACATGTGATTTTAACGAATTTCCATGACTTTTCCAAAACTTTGATGATTTAAGTTTTTTCCGTGACTTTTCCAGACCTGGAAATGACCATTTTAAAATTCCATGACTTTTCCAGGTTTCCCATGACCGTACGAACCCTGCACATTACTGCGAAAAGACAATCAGCGCTTCTTTCGTTCAGGTTAAACAGATCCCCTCTTAAAGGCTTCTGCATCACTGCATTCCTGTCCTCTCCTGATACCGGCCAGAGCCCGATCGGTGGCGAGAGAAAGCCAGACAGCGATGCTATCGGGCCTGAGAACAAGTCATTATGGACAGACGCTCACAAAGATGGCCATTCACTCCCGAGTGGCTGTTCGCAGACAGAATCTAGGAAACCGCTGCGACGCTGGATCCAATTCTCAGACCGGCTTTACGCCAGAATACCAAGATTTGAGTTGCAACATGTATGTTTCTGAGAAACTGTAAAATGCTGAATAACTTCAAATACTGACATGAGCAACATGTAGAATGTCTTCTGTGATGCGTCCCATTACTTTCAGAGGAGTAAACAACCGTCCACTCCATTTCCAACCGTCTGACGCACCTCCGATGGACAACCGACTGTGTTTTACGGGTCAACGGGTCAATTGGAATAACAAGCGGGAGCAGTGGGATTTAGTGTACCGCCATCGTCTCATCATTGTGTTAGTGAAACACAAATGTCTGCTCGCTGACTCGCGGAGAAACACAGTTTTGACAAGGCTGTGTGTGTGTGTGTGTGTGTGTGTAAACATTTATAGAGTGAGTTGGTGAGAACAAGTGTGCTACATTTGATGTTTTAATGAGGGCCTTTGGAGAGATGTTTGCTTAAGGAAGGGAGTGAAGCCGTGAAGGAGGATGTCGGAACAGAAAGGAGTGAGCGGAGAGGTAGGTAAAGGAGAGCCATGTCAGCAGAGGGCAGTGTGGGCTCTCAAGACCACTTCCAGGGTTACACAGCCCACCAGAATATTATTCATACATTTTATTTACTTCAAAATCAACATTAGCCATATGGTAACTGTTGATAAGTCGAGGAGGAAGTCTTTGTCTCCGTTTAAGAAAAGCGAAGGAACTAAAAAGATTAAATTGTGAGCGCCGTGTTGAATATAGTTAAGAGTCACGCTTTTTGATCTGCGCTCCGGTGCATATTTGTGTGTTCGTGTGTATCAGCGGCGGTGGGACCTCACATCATTCCAGAGGAAACTAAATAAAATGGGAATACAGACAGCAGAGAAGCAAAGTGTGTACGCTTGTGACACTCGCGAGTGAACTGTACGTTCTCTGTCGCCGCGGCCTGATGTTCACAGAGGCTGCAGTGTTCCGGTCAAGTGACTCCATTAAGCTTACGGTTTCCCTCCAATCACGCCAGCAGACGACAGACGGAGCAGGCTCCTCCCGCCCTGCTCACACACACACACACACACACGCGCACACTATCTCGGTGTTTAGTGAAACAAAAACAAGAAGGCTGAACCGACTTGAGCAGGTCACTGACAGGGGAGTTTATTTCAGATTAAAAAAGAGAAGAGGAAGTCAATCTAACATCAGTAATTACCCCAACACCCTCATTTGTTCTGTTTTACAGTCAGACGCCTCCTTTCCTCTGTGAGTGGAAGCCCTATTCACACATTCCCCAACCTCTTAATCTTGTCCCAAATCTGCCCCGTCCGCCATGTCCCCACTCTTGCAAATATCAATTCTCGCACGATGCACACAAACTACACACTGTGTGTGCGCACGACTGGAGCGAGGGGCTCGAAGAGGGAGAGAGAGGGGAGAGCACATGCTTTTGTGCTGGCCTGGACTCTTTCGGGGTCCGGGGGGAAAAAAAAAGAAAACCTCCTCCTCCTCCTCCTCCTCCTCCTCCTCCTCCTCCTCCTCCTCCTCCTCGTCGTGAAGCTAAAAGCAACAGCACCAGAGTCATTTCAAGGCCAATGCTGATGGGGTAACGTGGGCTGATGTCGCTCTGCTGATTGGCCCCAGCGTCCCCTCCCCCCCCCTCCCCCCGCGGACCACAGTTTGAAACCCAAAGTTCCCAAAAAGTCTACACATGAATGAGACCCCAACTGGTCCTCTTCCCCTCCCTCCTTCTTCCCCACATCTCTGGGTTCCCTCCATTTCCCCTGGCAGAGGGACAAAGGCCAAGCAGCCAGCCCCACACAGGGCCGTCAGTCACGGGCCCGCTCTCGGCGCCCCCCCCCCCCTCCCAGCGGCCCGGTCAGGGGATTCCTTCATTGTCCGAAAAGGGCACCGCAGAGAAGAGAAAAGGGCCGGGAATGGAAGGATGAGGACTTGAAAGGGGAATGTCGCAAAGGATAACAAAAAGCAGGAATGACTAAGAAGGATAGAGAAGGGGAGGAGGGAGAGAGCAGCGCAGAGGAGAAAAGAAAGACCGTGTGCGAAGTCGAGAGGGGAGAGCTGAGAGAAAGGGAGTGACGGAGGATTATTAATGAAGAAGAGAGGGTAAACAATGGATTCCCACAGAGTTTTGGAGACTCTGCTGCACGACTAATGGGGACAGAGACCTCAGCCACCAACACATTATCTCAACGGACTACAGCCTCTCTAATAAATGAAGGGCTTCTATTAATCCAAAGCAAAACATGCAACTCTTGTGGTCCACGGTGGCCCATAAACAGTGTGGATTACAATCCTCCCATTGGCCTCATCGTAAAACCTAAACGCTTGAAGCCGACGTTCCTCCTGCCCTCACCCACCGTCTCCCACACACACTCCCACTGTGGCTTGCAGCTCAGTTGTATTCGTCGGACAGAAATAACCACGGCGTCCACGAACACACCGGCACGACGCTGCTGAGCTGCACCTGTGTTTTCTCATGGCGTCAATCAAACACGCTCGCACGGACAACCAGCGGTAGGCGTGTGGGTGCAAGGGTCTTTGTGTGGCCGTGAAATTGTGTCTGTGTGCCATTGTAAAAAAAAAAAAAAACTACATGTGTGAGTGTTTGTGTTTCATTTTAAGTGGCACTTGCAGCCGTGACTTCCCTTATCCGGCCCCAGTGCCTCAACGGGCCACACAGAGAGAAGGGCGTGGCAAAGCCGACTCTCATCACCTCCACCTGTCCCGGTGCCTTTGATCTTTGCGGGGAGCAAACACAGCCGATGTTTGAGCCGACCGATACGCGTTCGCAGTCCTGAACTACAGGCGGCCGGATGCAGCTGACAAGAAAGGCACGGAGCGGAGCCGTAAAACACATCGCGTTCGCGGCGCTGCCTTCGTCGGTGCAGCCGACATTTGCATGATGAGAACTCTGAATGGTGGTGGAGATTTCCCGGATGTCTAAAATCAACTATCAACCGCTCAGGTTCTGTCTGAGGCGGTGGGCCTCCGAAAAAGGAAAAGCAGCCGTTTCATATTTTACGGCATCTTAATGAACCCTAATGTTGTGTATTATAAATATACATTTACATCCCCTACTAAAACACTTGTAGCACCTGGGGGAAACTCGTAGTTATGATCACGCTGGCATGAATAGTGCTCTCTCTCTCTCTCATTCCGTCTGCCCTCAGGACATCCTGTGCTTTTGCTGTGATGCCGTGTTTTTCTTAAAAGAGGACGAGTCAGGACGTCAGCGGCAGTGAGGGATCCATGTTTACAGTTCGTGTGTGTGTGTTCGTGATTGTGTGTACATGAAGGACGAGTGCTGATGAAGAAACCCATGACTGTTGAGAAAAAGGGGGGAAACCTCTACTTAATATAGAGGTCAGCGATAGATGAAGTTTCCACGGAGCGACTGTGAGGGCCACAAAGTAAACATGGTTAGTAAACAACCACAGTGACACCCCCCCCCCCCGCCACCCGCCACCCGCCTGGTAATGCTGAGGAGTTTTGTTTCGTGACAATACTCTTGTGCTTCAGTGGATCCTTCCTGAAAGCGACTCAACGAGCAGACTGGAATGTTCCACTCATAGATCCCTATTCAGCAGCCGTGTTGGTCTACAGCTGTCAACACACAACGTTAAATAAATAGAACGATCACATCACACATGTTCATGTTGAAGAAGACTCCAGCGGGCTGAAGAGGACAGAGAGAACAGGTGGACGTGGTATTGTGTTCCACTCACAAATGCTGTGACATGTGCACATTTTAAACCCATGCCCTTTTAGTTTATTTATTTTTAATAGGAATTATTAGAAAGTTGTATGCATTGTTAAAAAAGGACCGTTTTTGTTAAGTGCACCAATCTATACTGACTTCCGAGAGACAAATGCATTCCGATGGTAAGTTATGTGGCACTCTTTGTCACGCTTTCTGTAACTACGAATGGTCCTTGATCGGTTAAGCCGTTTTCAGCCGGCATTTTAAAAATAGACGAGTAATCCCCCCGGTGTTGCCGACTGTTGGGCTAATCACTGATTTGGTAAGTAAAACCGTCGCGGTGATAGAAACGCTCGCGACGCCGTGTCCACGACTTGATCAACACGAACGCGAGAGAGAGAGAGTCGGCACCGTTTCCCGGCACGGATTTGCAATCCAAAACCAAATTCAAAGCAGCAGCCGGGCTGAGAGCCTTGAACTTCATCTTTTCAAAAGCTCCAACACATGCCTGCAGTTTGCCTCCGTTCCAGGTTCCATAAAGCCCGTCTCGCACCTGACTAAAGCAATCAGAACACTTCAAAATTCAATACACTGTTTTATCCTCGAGCTAATCACTCGAAATCCAGACTGTGTGCTGTCCTGGCTCCTCAGTGGTGGAACGAGCTCCCCTCTGACACCAGGACAGCAGAAAGTCTCTACATCTTCCGCCGGAGACTGAAAACACACCTTTTCCGACTATATCTGGATTAAAACACACATTTGCGCTTCAGTGGCACTTATTGGGGTACTTTTGTAGTCGACTATGTTGAGGAAATATTACTTCCTGTATTCTTGTTGTTCTTAGTTTATACTCTAGGTTGAAATGCACTTATTGTAAGTCGCTTTGGATAAAAGTGTCTGCTAAATGACATGTAATAATAATGTAATTATCCTACTTTTACATGAAAGAAAGTGCGACTGCTGGAGGAGATGAACAGCTGTGTGAGGACGTTCCAAACACCAACACTGCCTGGAGATTAAACTGATGACTGATACCGCGAGTGTTTACAAATTCCGTGCGCGTGGCCCCGAGGTTCGCGAGCAACACTCGTTTGCCTTATACATTACGATTAGTGGACGAGGGGGCCACGCTGCCCCGATTCAGACTCTACTGCTCAGTTTCATTAATAGCCCCCGATTCTCCAGCTACGCTCTCACACAGCAGGAATGAAAGAGTCCACAGCGAGATCAGTAACTGTAGAGGAGCCCCCCCCCCTCTCCCGGACTTCATCACATGCTCTCCCATTCCCACAGACGTGACACAAACCCAGAAGCCCCATTGTTTATAGTCCACAGAGGACGTTTGGCTCTTTCCTGGACGGGCTGGATCCGGTATGCGCCGCCTGCCGCCTGCCAGCTGCACTGGAGGGGACCGACACGGCAACCGGGGGCCTCTGGCTCTGCATTTCCCCCGGGCGTGTACAAGTCATTTTCTGGTTAGTTCGGATACTGTCAACACTTATTGTGATCGCACACATTAGCGAGAGGGAGAGGACCGCTTTGGCTCTGTGGCTGCTGGTAGGGTTCTTACACATTTTGACCGATGGATTTCCAGGACTTTAAACCAAATTTCCATGACCAAACTGAAATCTCGGTATAAACATGAAACATTTAGAAAATGTTGCGTATTGAGAGCGTACGCCGGCGTATATTTTGAGCGTCTTTCTTTAAAAAATATATCAATTATTTCAAACTCGGCGTAAATGAACATGTGGTTATAACAAATTTCCATGACTTTTCCAAAACTTTGATGATTTAAGTTTTTTCCATGACTTTTCCAGGCCTGGAAATGATCATTTTAAAATTCCATGACTTTTCCAGGTTTTCCATGACCGTACGAACGAACCCTGTGCTGGAGTCAGCGTAAACAGAGAGAGGCGTTCAAAGGGCTCGGAGGAAGATGTGCATGTAGCTCCTTGATATACTTTACTAGCGAGATATTGTCAAGTATTAGATCTTTTAATAAAAACGACTGAAAGTTGTTGTGTGTGTGTTGCGAGTGGACAATCGATGCACTGTGTGTGTCCAGGTTGTGACTTCCCTCACAGGATCATGTGGCTCGGTGTCTATCGTTTTTTCCAGTAACCGTCTCAGCATTTTTCCTCTCGCAGCAGGCCTGAAACTGGTCCCTCAGGATGTAATGCTGCCCGTTGCTGACACTGTACAACAATAATTATTCCCCCAAATGTATCACAGCATTCCTTTGTTTGTCTGAGCTACTGTAGAAACATGGCTGACACCATGAAGTGGACCCGCTCCCTATGTAGATGTGAAGGGTTCATTCTAAGCCAACATATACACATGGATTCTTAGTTTTAGGTGATTATACACTCATGAAAACCTAGTTATGAATATTATATGCAAATAGATCCCCTGGAATTCCACACAGTGGTCCTTTAACCCTCCTGTTACCTTCAAATGTACCAACATCTTTTACCCCGGGGGTCAATTTTCTTAAAATTAGGGCTGTCAATCGATTAAAAAAAATTAACTAATTAATCGCACATTTTGAAATTGCGATTAATTACAAACTTTTAATCGCGATTAATCGCAATTGAAAGTTTGTTCCTTCTTTTTAAAGACAAAACTGCACACAGAGCTGTGTTTTCAAAGAGGCTCCTACATATACAGTGCCAGCGAGGTATTTAATATCGTGGATGACAAATTGTTTCTTCAGTGAAACATCAGATTAGTAAAAAAAAAGAAGTATATTGAGACCCCATTGGTCCTGTCATCTTTAACATTGAACACAGCAGAACCAGTGGCCTTGGTAACTGACTGATATTCAAATATGTCACGTTAACCCTCTGGAGGCTGGGGGCATTTTATACATTTTGCAAAAAAAAGTAAATTCACCTTTTAAAGACTTTTGCATATGACACATACCCACGTGTTATACATCAAACATTCCAGAACAATCTCAGCTCTATATATTGAGGCACATTGTCCTCGCGCCGTGTTCTCTGCTCTCTGACTGACAGGCTGCTATAGAGCCTCACATGTGAGGTGGGAGGTCCTTGTGATTTACTGAGTGATCATTGGTTGTTTTTTTCGCAAAATGTTGGCAGACAAACGGATTGACCAATCACGTTGAAGGTTTCATGTGACGAGTTCTTTCCGCGCCGCCTCACCCGACACGTCGCCCCTTCGTTCCTCTGTGTATCAGAGGGGGAGACGGGAGGAAGGAGGAGCAGGAGGAAACCCGACTGATTCATCCACGAGTTAAACTGATTTCTGCTCCTTATTTTCGCGGAGAAATAATTGTTTTAAAAACGGAAACAGTGTCAAACTAATCGCATAGATTAACGCGTTAACGCTGACAGCCCTACTTAAAATACATTATTTTTTGCATTTTTGACAATGTTGCATGTTTATAAGGCCACGGTTAGTATTTAATAACGTCGTTGTTGTCTCGTCATCGTCTCGTCGTTCTCAGACAAACGTGTTTAAATATAGTTTTAAGAAACCAAATGAACCCTGTTCTACATTCTTTCAGCTGTGCTCCTTCTCAGTATTCCCATCAGTGTTTTAGGTCCCCGAGGTTCAAGGTCCATCTTAATTAAAACACTGTTGGAATGAGTCGAGTAAAGTTCAACAAGGAGGGACTTAAATGAAGCTGGATTGGCTTGAGAATTCAGCTGAAGCAAAGACGTGTGTATCATGCATGCTTCAGTGTTTGTCTAAGTATAGTGGCGGTGTGTGGGCATCACCAACAGGAATGTGAAATGAGTAAGTTCAAGTGTGTGTGTGTGTGTGTGTGAGAGAGAGAGAGAGTGCAGCTCAGAGGGCAGGGCGAGCTCCTGAAGATTCCAGGCATGCCTGCATTTCCTTGGAAGTCACGTGCTGCAGAGCAAACACAGCTATGCTGGATTAATGACACAGAGCACACTGAGCCTCGCACTTTTCCCCAAAGTGTTTATAGTAGAGCCAAAGCATTACGAAGACAAAGCTGCGGTAAAGTTGCTAACAATGCCACTCGTTAAAGTTAGTTTTAAAATCTAGTAAATCTTTCTTAAATTAAAGATTACAAGCGGAACAGAAGTTTAGCTCAGAACATTTATTTGAGCGGTTTATTTATATATATATATACTAGGGCTGTCAATCGATTAAAAATGTTTTACTAATTAATCACACATTTTGAAATTGCGATTAATTAATCGCAATTAAAAGTTAAAAGTTAAAAGTTCATTCTTTTTAAAGACCAAACTTCACACAGAGTTGTGTTTCAAAGAGGCTCCTACCTATAAAGTGCCAGCGAGGTATTTAATATTGTGGATGATAAATTGTTTCTTCAGTGAAACATCAGATTAGTAAAAAAAAAGAAGTATATTGAGACCCCATTGGTCCTGTCATCTTTAACACTGAACAGCAGAACCAGTGGCCTTGGTAACTGACTGACATTCACATATGTCACGTTAACCCTCTGGAGGCTGGGGGCATTTTATACATTTTACCAAAAAAATTAAATTCACCTTTTAAAGGCGTTTGCATATGACACACACCCCCACGTGTTATACATCAAACATTCCAGAACAATCTCAGCTCTATTCAATGAGGCTCATTGTCCTCCCGCCGTGTTCTCTGCTCTCTGACTGACAGGCTGCTATAGAGCCTCACCCGTGAGGTGGGAGGTCCTTTGTGATTTACTGAGTGTTCATTGGTTGTTTTTTTCCCAAAATGTTGACAGACAAACGGATTGACCAATCACGTTGAAGGTTTCGTGTGACGAGTTCTTTCCGCGCGTCCCCGACACGTCGCCCTTCGTTCCTCTGTGTCTCAGAGGGGAGACGGGAGGAAGGAGGAGCAGGAGGAAACCGACTGATTCATCCACGAGTTAAACTGATTTCTGCTTCTTATTTTCATGAAAAATAATTGTTTTTAAAAACGGAAACAGTGTTAAACCGTACTGCCGCGGCTTGACACTCGGTTTGAGTGTAAAAACTTCAACGAACACCGGAAGTAAACAAAGTTGCGTTAATTGCGTTAAAATATTTTAGTGCGTTAACGCGGCCAAATTAATCGCATAGATTAACGCGTTAACGCTGACAGCCCTAATATATACATATTTGAAAATCTCTTTGAGCCTAAATATGGTCTAGTGATGTTTGACTGAACTTTTACACAACAGTGACAGAAGAAACATAATTAGAAAGCTGGTGGAAAAGAGAATTAACACAAAGAGACGCATTGTGATTTGTTGCAATTCCTCGAGTTAAAATAACTGAACTTTTCCTATAAACAATGCTCCATCTATGAACACTTGATGAATCGCTCATCAGATTCAGCTGTTATGGTGTGACCGTGCTGTCAACGGACTCTAAAAGCAGAGCTCAACACAAGAAAAAGCAAAGGAAAGTGTTACGTAGCGAGACCAAAACATATTCACAAGATTTAAAAAGTAGACAATCGGTGCATTCTTGCCGCACTGGAGATGAAAAGATGTGCTGGGGGGGCCGACCGACAGACTAATATGCACACACACGCAGACATGTCCTATTCTACAGAGCAGCTACTGCTTTGTTTGTTATTGTTCTCGGGCATGAGCGTGACACATGTACGTGTGTGTGTGTGTGGGTACTGCTTTGTTGTCTCCAAAGAATCCCCCGGTGCTTTCTATTGTCCGCTCTCGTCTCGTCTCGCAGTCGAACACACGGACATTCACCCATCAGCACCCATATTAAAAGCCTGAAACTGGTCATGTGGCACGACACACACACACACACACACACATTCAACCTCATATTGTTATTTCTCAATAACCAATTAACAAACCATCACAGGGTTCTTACACATTTTGACCGATGGATTTCCAGGACTTTTCCAGGACTTTAAACCAAATGTCCATGAACCAAACTGAAATCTCGGTATAAACATGAACAATTTAGAAAATGTTGCGTATTGAGAGCGTACGCCGGCTTATATTTTGAGCGTCTTTCTTTAAAAAAAGATATGAATTATTTCAAACTCGGCGTAAATGATGTGATTATAACACATTTCCATGACTTTTCCAAAACTTTGATGATTTAAGTTTTTTCCATGACTTTTCCAGGCCTGGAAATGACCATTTTAAAATTCCATGACTTTTCCAGGTTTTCCATGACCGTACGAACCCCGACCATGACCGTGTAACTTTATCATCTCCCAAGTCCCTCACAGCTGAAAAAGATGCTCCCAAATTAGAACTGAAGCCTTTTCCCACACAGGTGAGCCAGGCCGCTTTACAGTCTCAGTAGCAGTACATTGGAGACTTCCTCATACAGAATTCACAAGGACTCAATGTTTTCTCTGTGGTTTTATGCAGCTGTGTTGCTTGGGGGGAATAGTTCCATATGGCATGTCAGTTCTGTCAGGGATACAAGAATGTGGTGGAAATTACTGTTATTTATCTCTTTGTAATCTTTCAAACGGGATTGCTTGATTATAAATTGACGGAAAACTGCTTTCACTTTTGCACTTCATATATAATGATGACACACTACATAAATCACAAGATCTTCATCTTCAGGTCAAATAGGTGCGTCACAATTCTGTATGTTAATACACACAAAGCTTTGCCAAAATCAAAGCACATGTTAGACAAGACAAACCAGCAGAGAACTGCGGCACAGAAGAGATGGGAAGATTAAAACATGGCACACCTAGAATCATTTAACGTATTCATTCTTTCGGGAATTTACGCAATTTATTCCATGGGAAAAAATGTGTGGACGTTAATGCTCTTCTCCAGAGCTACCTGTGAACGGGCTGTAGAACACACTCATCTGAAACACTCATCAGTGAAAGTTACAGCTTTCATACACACCGGCATGTTCAGCAAAAGGACACCACAATCAAGTCGAACATGCTTCTATAACCTTCAGTGATTCTGGTTAGTGCGAGGCAAAATCAATAACGTGATCAATCAGGAGGAGAGATAGACAAAGCAATTTAGATAAGTTGAAAATGCTTATTCAGTCAGTGATAACTGTGTTGGGAAACTTGAAACGCTGAGCTTTGCAATCGGCCCCCGTCATAGCACAGTACATGTACACTACCGTTCAAAAGTTTGGGGTCACTTAGGAATGTCTTTATTTTTCAAAGAAAAGCACTTTTTTCAATAAAGATAACATTAAATTAATCAAAAATACACTCTATACATTGTTAATGTGGTGAATGACTATTCTAGGTGGAAACGTCTGGTTTCTAATGAAATATCTCCATAGGTGTATAGAGGCCCATTTCCATCAACTATCACTCCAGTGTTCTAATGGTACATTGTGTTTGATAATCGCCTTAGAAGACTAATGTCAGATTAGAAAACCCTTGTGCAATTATGCAAGCACAGCTGAAAACAGTTATGCTGGTGATATAAGCTGTACAACTGGCCTTCCTTTGAGCTTGAAGTTTGTAGAACAAAATGAATACTTCAAATATTAATCATTATTTCTAACCTTGTCAATGTCTTGACTATATGTTCTATGAAATGTTCAATTCATTTGATAAAAAGAAGTGTGAGTTTTCATGGAAGACACGAAATTGTCTGGGTGACCCCAAACTTTTGAACGGTAGTGTATTTGTAGAAAATAACCCACTAATGGAACCAAATGTGTTCCCTCTGGAGGCCCGTAGATGAGAGGCAGTGAGTTCCTGTGAGACAAGTGAAGAGTCCTCAAGTGGTGTTGACACTGCTGTCATCGAAGTACACACTGCTGCTGCAGCCACGAGTGTTTTACTGGACGACTTTATCACGAGTCTTGACCTCTTGGGCTTAACTTTCCTTCATGGGTCGGTGGCACATCGTGTTCAATAACAGAGAAACAAGGTGGTTTACATTAGTTACCGTAAACTCCATCGGTCGAGAGACACTGGTCGTCTTCTATGGGAGAGGCGGGGCGAGGAGCAAAACAGACACGCTTGTAATTGGAGGGAGTGTGGCAGCTCGGGCGTAAACAACAATAAAACACACGCAGATTTCTTCGCAAAAACCTCCCGTGACTCAGAGTCCCGGCTACGAAACAAGCTCCCGAGTGGAGATGCTCTCACAAAAACAGGGCATTCCACGGCTCACTTGATTATTTCCCACTTCCTGCTCGCAGGGACACTCCCAACGAAAAAAGAAAAATGGACAAAAGTGCTCGAGCAGAACGGAGCTCTGTGTGCTTCGGGAAGCAGCGAAGTCCTTCGGAACCGGCCACCTGTTTCCAAACCGCGTGTGAAGGCAGAGCGGCTCTGTTGCGGCAGCTGTTGAGTCGATGAGGCGGCTGCTAATTGGTGACATTCCAACTCCGATGGCTGAATGCGAATTAAAACGAGAGTTTGTGGTGAGTGGTTAAACGCCGCTTCTCCGTCTTCAATGGCAGTGTGTGGCCAGCAGATAAGGGCAGCATTTGTTTGCGGTTGGTTTAATGCCATCCCAGATGACCTTTCGGCCTCCGGGCGGGGACGTCAGCACCCTGGCAGGTCGGCCTCAAAAGCACCGTTCGTGCG
This sequence comes from Pseudoliparis swirei, assembly GCF_029220125.1. Lineage (NCBI taxonomy): Eukaryota > Metazoa > Chordata > Actinopteri > Perciformes > Liparidae > Pseudoliparis > Pseudoliparis swirei. The sequence goes on from NC_079403.1 coordinate 6,974,125, forward strand.
ACCGACTGCGGTTCCTGAGCTGCTGCTCAGCAAACGATTTGGAAGAGGATCCGATTCGAAAGAAATATCACAATTGAATTTAACCAATCCAAACTTTATAGACGTCAATAAGTGGCCTAAAAATGCTGCTGAAAATGTGTGAATGCAGAAGACAAACGGTTTACTGAGGCAGAATACACATCTGGCGCAAGCTGACCTCATCCCGCTTTCAGGATGTGAAATAACAAACCTCGCACTCTGCCATTATGTATGTCTGTGTTTACCAAGTCTTCTGGACAGGGAGCCAGTCTTACCAGGGTTTTTGTTATTTACTTCTTAGGACAAAACCTGTGCCGTATTATATAGTTCAGAGTACAAAAAAAAGAATCTGAGTTGCAAGTGTAAATTATTATTCGTATTTAAAAAGAGAAATCTGTATTCTTAAAGCCTCCTGCATGCATCCAATCATAAACATACCAAAAACTGTCAGAAAACTATTGTTCTTGTCGCCATGATTTCTACTGTACGACCAACAGTCACATGGTACATCTTTATTTGTCGACTTAAGACAAAGATGTTTTGCTCAACTAAGGTAGAAAACGTATATTGATGCTTAAAAGCCATTAAGCAAATATGAAAATTGGCCACCGGCCACTTTTTGCATTTTACAATAAATAAATTATTTCTTTGCATCTTAGTTCAAAGATTTAGGTGTGCCGTCCCCTGATCCTGGATGAAGGCAGGCGTGCTTCCTTAAGCTCTGAGATTTCTAAACACAGACTGCTGAGAGGATAAAATCAACACATAACACAATGGCGCCCCCAAAAAAAACAGAAATGGGGACAGCGATGCAAAAAGAAAGAGAAAGAGAAAGGCGTCACCTTGCACATCTCGTCTCTGTGTACTTAATGCCTGTAGCCAGCAAAAGCTCCTGTCCTATCACAGTGCTCCAGCGGGGCACGCAGAGCAGTCACACTCTCCCCAACTGCAAACAGCTGCAACAACTACCAACGCCATCAATTATTCACCGGGGCTTTGCCTTCTTGTTTACCTTTGCAGCTGGCAACCAAGGCCACAGGCCGCGGAGGGCGGTGAGAAACAGCGTTCGGTCAAAAGCACGCTGCCGAAAGAAAACTAGGGAATCATTGGAGCGTGTGTCATGTGACCGGGAAATGCTCCTATGCGGGAAGTCAACAGTGCCGCACGAGGTTGAGCCGACAACAACACAACAGCACGTAGAGATGGGGATTTTAAAGCAAAAACATTATTCTATTCAATCATTCTACGACGATTAATCTGCTCGCACTCATTTGCGACTGTTTCTCTATTCTTGAAGACGTGAAAAACGTCTGCACATTGCCCAAAAGTACATGCCAATCACATTGCCTGGTTTTTCCAATACAAACAATCCAAAATCCCCAAAGTATTCAATTAACAATGATGTCTAAACGACATTTCAGCTGCTGCAGAATGACTGGGAAAACAAATGATTGACCAACAAACGTACACTACCGTTTGGGGTCACTTAGAAATGTCTTTGTTTTCAAAGAAAAGCACTGTTTTTTCAATAAAGATAACATTAATCAAAAATACACACTATACATTGTTAATGTGGTAAATGACTATTCCAGGTGGAAACGTCTGGTTTCTAATGAAATATCTCCAGAGGTGTATAGAGGCCCATTTCCATCAACTATCACTCCAGTGTTCTAATGGTACATTGTGTTTGCTAATCGCCTTAGAAGACTAATGTCTGATTAGAAAATCCTATGCACTGTATACACATAGAAGAGAGGCATATTTACTTGTACAGAATTATCCATACCACGTGTAGCCATAGCGACAACGTGTTTGTATTGGAGGGTTGACATCGCCCTCTTTACATTGCTGCCATTTCCCAGAAAGAACACATGACTGCTCAACGGGAAAGAGAGACAAGGAGGGAGGGAGGATGTGTGTGTGTGTGTGTGTGTGTGTGTGTGTGTGTGTGTGTGTGTGTGTGTGTGTGTGTGTGTGTGTGTGTGTGTGTGTGTGTGTGTGTGTGTGTGTGTGTGTGTGTGTGTGTCCAGTGAGATAGTTGCTCTGTGACCGCTTCTCTCCCACCTGACGCTGCATGTCAGCCCTGCCTCTGGTGGTCATGGTAGGACGAGAGGCCCAAACTCCACCTAGAGCCCCAGAGGAACGAGGGGTGTGGGGTGTGTGTGTGGGGGGGGGGGGGATCAGTGGAGATCAGCTCAGCACCCTGATCACTTCCTCCAGTGGAGCTCCCCCCTTCTCCTGTTAATCCAGCTCCGGAATGAAATACACCCCCCCACACCCCCCCCCCCACCAGATTGGGGGAGGGGGGGGGGCAGGATGTGAGACCAGCTGGTCATCAGCTCAGACAAAGAAACCTGCTGAATGTGCTTTTGCATCAAAAAGAATCTCTCACATCGCTGTTTCTTCACGGCCTCACGAGCTCTGGGTCACTTTTCAGTCTGATTCCTGTGGAGGAGGCCGGTTACAAACTTACTCCACCTCGGTGTTCTTCATGATGAAGGCCTCTACAATCAGGGCGGGGGGGTGGAGTCATTTTCATCCACAAACTGAGGAGATCTTATAGTCGTATGGCCAAAATACATGAATACAAAACACTGGAAACAAATCCTACTAAAGATGTGGACTGGAGCGGCAGCATCTCCGGCTTCAACGTGCTTTACAGGAAGTAGCAGGAAGTGAGAAAAGAGGTGCGCCAGAGGAACAACGTGGTTTTACCGCAGAGAGGCCAGTGGCAGGTGTAATCTATCTTTGGTCCTCGTCTGGAGAGAAAATACAAGGTTCTTCTCTAAAGTTAACTGGAAACTCTATTAATCCTTTATTAAGATGAATAGATGGCTGGATCACCATTCATTTTCATTATGCTGAGCCATGTCATCCTTCTTGAGATAAAAAATAATAAAGACTCATAAAATAAGGACGTCAAAAATACAACACTTGACTGTTTCAGCTTGGGTAAACAATGGCAGACCAATTTCCATTCAGCAGGAGCCGAGTGAAGGGGCTTAATTTGGGTTTCTCTTGACCCGAGGCTGAACCCACACAAGGGAGTCAGAATTTAAAAAGCCCTTCGATTTTTATCAGCGCGTTTATGTGCTCAAAAAGAAACCCAAATGGCGGAGCCCAGAGGAAACGTACACCGAGACACACTCAGTGTGTTTACATGATGGTATAATTCGAATCTTGCTTTAGTCGGACTATGCTATATTTTGGGGGATCTGCTATTATCCCAATATACATGGCAGTGAGTCATTCGAATCATTGGCCGAGAGCATGTCATATCCGATACGATAGGTGGCGCTGTTTTCATTACAACTCGTGGTGATACAGCCATTTCCGCTTGACCTCTTCATCACCACCAACAACAACCAACAACAACAACATCAACATTTCGAGAAAGATGGCGAACAGAGAGCAAGGCGAAGCTACATCCCTCTACTATTCTGGCATGATGTTAATAGTGACATTATCGTCTCTTTCGACTCTTTCGACTTCCGGGTCACGACATGGGAGGGAGGAGGGCGGCGGGATCTCAAACATGCGCAAATACGCAAAGTCCAGTTCCTAATCCAATTCACCGTTACATGCCGCGATAGTCGAATTATCAACCGGATCGGATCAAGTTATCCAGGGGTGTTAATCGGATCGTAGTCGGACCGCACATAGTCGAACAAAGGTGTTCACATGAAACGGATCATTCGATTTCAGTCCGACTAAGACAGATATTCGAATGCATGTAAACACGGTCACTGGCGTTTACAGAGTGTGTGTGTGTGTGTGTGTGTGTGGGGAGGGGGGGTCACAACTGAGATGCTGAGGGGCATTTTCATGGCCGGGTAAATCCCTAATATGCCCTTTAGCCACAGAACTCTCAGCACACACACAGAGGACACTTGTGACAGCTGAGGATAAAAAAAAAAGATTTATCACTTAAACTTAAGCTCATATATATTTTTTTTCCAGACCAAACGACATTCTAGCAGTGTAACTTTATTTAGTTTTTAAACCGGTCATTCAAAGATCTGGTCTCCGATAGTAGTTGTAGATTTCCTCGCACCCCAGATATCGGATGAAGCAGTTCTCATATTTCTGGCCGTGTCAAGTGTTGAGGCAGGAAACGATTACTGCAAAATATCGAGTGTACCTGGAACATCCTATGAGGTAATAGTATCGGGAGCAAGAAACCTGTTTCGCAAAGTCTGATGGGGACACACCCATCGGGGATTTGTTCCCTATTTCAACAATGGAAAAACTAAATAAGACCAAGTGAATACACTCAGTGTGCATGTCCCCTTGTCGGGCGTTTTTGGGCTGCTGTCCACTGCACCTGCAGTCCAGCCGGTGGCTTTTCAGCAGGTGTAACTGACCTGCGCCCGATCTTAACGGTGATCATTTGAGTCACGATATGCATGCGGACTTAATGTACACCTGGTCAGAGGCAGTGCACACGGGAGCCAGACATTGGATATGAGGGTGAGGGGCCATCAGACTTGTGAATGGACTTCTTTGTAACCCGGCATGGGACTTAGGAGTGGCTAAAAAGATAGCTCCCTCTTCTTCAACATGATGTTTTGAGGTAGGGGGAGAAGTTCAGATTGCAAACTACCCTGCTGAAGTGAAAACACGGAACAAGTTTAGGGAAATACCGATTTGATTGTGGGGAATGCACCTTTAGCCAAAGTACCACAAGCAATTCGTCAATAATTGACAGAAAGACCTGATCAACCAGCTCCCTCTCCCTTTTTGTCAAATAATAAACATGGCTGCTTTATAGTCAAACTACATTAAAACTCAGAAACTAAATGCTCCAGAAGCACACAAAAAAGACTCATTGCAGATCATCTGAGATTAATTTTTCTGCAATCCAGCATTAAGGGCTAAGGATGTCTGGACATGAGGGGAATTCCTGCACTTACAAAGGTGTTCTCAAAACTCATACTTAATGCTGCTATTCCGTGTCGTATAATCCCTGCCTGGATAACATCCCACCCTAAAATCAAACTGTAAATGGTCTTTGTGTGGAAAATTAAGATATCATTACTCAGAGTATAATCTGAGATTGGTGGGCAGCGTGGTGGGGGTGAGTCCCAGCAAACCTAAGAAACCATGAGGACGTCTAAATCTCCATCTGTTCACGATGGTAAACCCCAAGCAGTACGATCCAGAACGATCCACCCAGCAAGCGACACTAAATACTACCATGCAACACTCGTGCTTTATTGATTATTACCTTCGCATTGAAAATGCGGAAGGTTATGTTTTGATCGCCGTGTATTTATTTATTTATTTATTTCTATGTGTGTTATTCGCAGAACTCAAAAAGTATTGAACCGAATCGCATGAAATTTGGTGGGATGATTGGTTATTATCCGGGAACCAGTTGATTAGGTTTTGGGATCGATCGGGTCAAAGGTCAAAGGTCATGAATAGGTCAAATCTTCTTGAATCACATGGAATTTGGTGGGATGATTGGTTATTATCCGGGGACCATTTGATTAGATGTTGGGATCAATCGGGTCAAAGGTCAAGGTCATGGAAAGGTCAACATCTTTTTTTTTACCATAGCACGATACATTTTTGTCCAATTGGCATGCAACTAATGCCAAAATGTTCATAATTCAATGCCCAATCTTGTGATATGCGAAGGTATGCGCTCTACCGAGTGCCCGTTCTAGTTATCAATGTATAACATCTTATTGGCTGTGTGTCATTGTGTGAAATGTTACTACAAACAGATGTGAGACTGACAGGTCAGTCCACAGACTCATCTCTGACGTAAATATACAGTGACAGGCAAAGAGCACACAAACGCACAAAGATATTCAGACCATCACTCATGTATGGGTTCATTGTGGTCATCATACCGTCAGTGGCCTTGTTCCCAACCCTGTATGGGCCTGACCTCTCAGACTGAGGACCAGAGAGGGCCCGTGTGCTTCGTGTCCGCACGCCACGCATTCACCAGGACCGCACGAGACGTCACGTCGACGCGCGTTTATGTCTCCCGGTCGAAGCCAGCGGCGACTGTGGCAGTCAGTCGTCCGCGCGGAAATATTCGGGCGTATCTCTCACTCAGCCGTTCGGGGGCCGTGCACCAGGTACACGGCGGACATGTGACAGGTATGAACGAAGTGGAGGGAGATCAACGTCTGGAAGAAACGCCTCGTCGGGCAAAGTCGGCCTCAGTTTTATGTGCCACAGATTGGCCATAATAACAACACTGAAGATGGGTTGAATGTTCAGTGGAAAGAAACAGTGAAGCGCAGAGCCAAGTTTGTGTCAACTAAGTAGTTATGCAGTTATAACTTAGTTATAACTTAGTTATAACTCAGATGTAGGATAATAACCTAATAATGTTTGTAAAAACAAAAGGATTGTTCAAAAACACAAATGCATCCATTAGAGGCAAGAGGAAGAAATGTTTGTGAATTACAGAGGAAAACAGGCAGTCCTGTCAACACTTTACCTGTCTTGCGTCGCCCCTTGTCTTGTGAACGGTCTTCATCAGTGAACGTGCCACTTGCCCCGTTCACAACGAGGCTAAAGCCATGAAACGTGAGAGACTGACAATGTCTACTGACCAGTCTATTCATACCAACTCTGCTGCATCACAGTCAGCCCCTTGTTCCGATCATGAACAATGCCTTGAACTGGAAGAATTGAAAGTCGACCAGGCGAGTGCTTTGTTCCACATCTCTGGAGAACTATCGGGAAAACGGACCGACCGCAATTCCGCTCCCCTTAAAATAAACTCTTTGGCCGTGCAAAGAGGACTTTTCTCATTTTTCACATCGTGGGTGTGTGGGTTGCAATTCATTCCCCGCGCACCTTCCCACACAGAATCCAATCCAACTGGCCAGTGATGGCTTTACTCAAGGCAACATGTTGTGGGCCAGCTGTTTTGGTAGTCCCTCCGAACATGCAGCATATCCACCCTCGGAATAAAACATGTCTATTTAAAGTCACACTTGTTAATCAAGCATCCATGGATTAACACGACCATGCAAAGATTAACTGCATTACCCAGTTGTGACATCAAAAACTCAAATGTGGAGCTGATGTTGTCGTTTTTAGACATTGCTGAAATATAATAAACTTGTAAAAAACCAAATGTAGTCCACATCTGTCATCAGTGTATAATGCTGTTACAGCACTGCAGGGCCAACCAATATGCAAGGAAGCAGGTACCGATTCTGAAAAGCTAGTACCTGGCAGGTGATCATGCGAGCTATCTCACCCGAAGTGACCTGTTATTATTCTGCTCAAGTGTTTGGCTCTGCGGGCATACATAAACGTGGGTGAAACCAGGACACCATCCAAGTCGGTAACAACTAGGTTATATCGCAACTTGTCAGGGGCATCATAAACATTGCTTTTTGACACAGAGGGGGGGCTCTCGGTGTGTAAACTCATGCGTACCTTTGGTAGCTCTTTGAGTTGGTTGGCGTCGAGCAGAAGCTCTTCCAGGCTCCGGCTGTAGCGGAACACCTCATCGGGGACTGTCTGCAAGTTGCAATGTCGCTTGTCCACCGACTCGACGTGGCGGTTGCAGCGCCACAGGGGGATACACTTCAGCATGTCCGGCCGCCGTGGGGGATTTGGTTGCCGGTGCTACTGAAAACCCCGCATCGGAGGGTGAAGGTCGGCGGGAGAGATGATATATGTTGGCGGGGCTCACTCAATGTCACACAAAAAAAACACTCGCTGTGTTCCCACGACGATCCTAGAAGGGAGGCCGAAAATCCACTTAAGAGACACACAAAATAATCCTTTTTTCGACCCGTTCGCGTTATTCCCAGTTTCAGTTCAGCGGCGTTCAGGGATCTTCAGCTTCGTTCCTGGCGTCATCCACCCCGGAATTACAATTAACATAAAACAATAAAAGAGAACTCCCGCCTGACTCAAAGTGTTTCCTCACTTCTTCGCAGAGACGGTTAGCTTGTTTTCCTCACCGCCACATCCCTGTGCGAGACCGAGGATCTGCCGTGGCTAACTGGGAAAGAAACAAGCACCCAACTGTCCAACTCTGCATCAACGGTGCTTCAATTAGACGAGTCATGAGTGGTGACCGCTAAAACAACCACTTGACTTGGGTTACAGGTGAATAACGACCGCAGGGCAGCTCACGTAAACACACGGAGAGAGTCAGCCGAGATTAACCCGAGTAGCCTGTGGCTGCGCAAGGATGTGCTCGTCCTCACCGGCTGTGTTGTTAGTAGGCTAGTTACTATTAGCTAACACCGCCTTTGTGCCTAACTGCTGTGAGCTAACTAACGTAAATCCAACGGACGTTGCGTAGAGCGCTTTCTTCACCGGCCAAAGGTGTGTAATGGTAACGTCAACAGACGTGAGATAAACGGCCCAGTGGCTGTTTTAATGCAACGGAGGTATTAAAAAAAATGCCAGCAGCGATAGCAGGAGCTTCAGCAACAGCCGCTCATCCCTCCCCTTGGTGAGCCGAGACAGGCCGGGTTGTCGTGTGGGGGCTGGGCTAACTTTGATGTGGAGCAGGAGAGACCACACGCTAGCGTTACTGGCGCCTCTGAAGCGGTTAAGTGGCTTTATAGCGCCATCTAGCGGCGGTGTGGAGAACATTTGTCAACGGAAAAGATAGATAGATATCGATAGATATAGATATAGATAGATAGATAGATAGATGGATGGATGGATGGATGGATGGAAGGATAGATAGATGGATGGAAAGATAGATAGATAGATAGATGTAGGTAGGTAGGTAGATAGATGGATGGATGGATAGATAGATGGATGGATGGATGGATGGAAGGATAGATATAGATGTAGGTAGATAGATGGATGGATGGATAGATAGATAGATGTAGGTAGATAGATAGATAGATGGGCCATTCTACCGAATTGGTTCAAAGTGTGGTCCCAAAACAGGAAAAACTATTTAACAAAGCAATTACATATTCAGACTAAGAATATGTTATGGTCTGTTTGAACCCAATGAAATATATTATAGTCATAAGCAAAAGATATACAACATATTCATTTATAGTGTATTTTATATTGGGAAGTATTTGCCCTGTCATCTAAATTTTTGTAAATAACAATTTGGGGAGTTTGTTTAATGTTGTGATTTTAAAGATCGTTATGATTAATTTCAAACAAAAGTTGTAAGATTTAGATTTATTGTGGGTTCAATTTTAAAATAAAAAATCATATCCCCAGTTTACGTGTCACTACTAAAACACAACAGTTCATTGGCTGAGCCTGGTTTTTAGCAATGCCCCTGCATTTTTTTTTACCAGGCAGTGACTGTGTACCTCATGGCTAAATGATAAAAAAAAAAGTAACACTGGATGTTTTGTATAAAGTATATTGCGTTATCAACTCAAATGTTATACTAATTGGTTTAATGTATGTTCAATTGTATCGATCAACTCTGGAATCAATATGATCAGTATTATGCACCCCTCCTCTCTACCTCCATGTTTCATGGATTGTGGAGGGCCTGATCCGATGTGAGGTCAAAGGTCACGGATGTCATGTGTACAGATTTTATAGCCGAGGTAAATTCGTAATGTGTAATATTGGGCTATATAAATTAAACTGAATTGAATTCACCAGAAATGGAGGATTTTGCCCAAGAAACGTTAGAATATAACAGAAACGGCCTCCACCGCGATGTGCATCTAGGTCACCGGGTTTTACGTCAATGATTTAGAACTCACGCAGCATCAAACCAGATATTCAGTACATACTTGTGTTCTCCCTCAAGTTTGGTTTCGTCTTTAATGGTGCAGGATTCTAAACACATGCCATTTTGACTGATTAGGTACAAAATAATCCACTCAATGTCGAATAGGGTGTTTATACAATTCTTTCATTTTTCAATTAAATCTAAAGCTTTATCTTTGGAGTATAACTAATGGGAGAAAACATAGCACTTACTTATGTATCAAAAACTCAATTCTACAACAGGAATAAAGACGCATGGCCAATGCAAAAAGATAAAAGGATCCTTTAACCATTTATTTAAACAAAAAATGCACCACACTATTTGTGGACAAACTATAACCTTTAATTGTGGAAAGAAATGGGATTTACATGTCCCGGATACTTCATGAAAAGGATAAGGAGTTAAAGCTGGAAATCAAAAGAGTTACAAGATTGTTTTACAAAATTTTAAAGTTGCACCCAAAAAAAAAAGAATTTCACAGATAAAGCCAAACAAACGACAATATTTGTTAACGAATCCCCCCCCCCTTGGGGTGTTTTGACAATATCAACAGCAATTTAAAAAAAGAAATAAACGTAATTACAAATTTCAGAACTCCGTATCTCTAGCTAGTGAGTGTGGCTGAAATGAGTTTGGGAGGTACAGGATGGATGCTGGTAAACCACTTCAGAGGCTTCACGCAGAGAGGTCACTGCTGTTGAACCGGTCTTGGTCATACACCTCCGCGACAACTTTGCGACCCCCGAACCAGCGGTCATTGAGGGCCTGGATGGCCTTGTTCATCTCGGAGGCCATGGAAAACTCTACAAAAATTTTGACAATGATATCGGCATCCTCCTCTTCCCCTTGCTTCTCTTGGTAGATGATGACTCGGTTGACGGCGCCAAACTTCCCACACTCTTCCGTCACCTCGCCCTCCAGGTCGTCGTCGATGTCCTCCGGCCCGACCATATTTCGAAGCACCATCACCGTGGACTGGAATTTCAAAACGTTTCCGCAGTTTATTTGGATAACAAAACGAGAGTAGATAAAAAAGCTTTCGCGAAGGAAAATCGGCTTCTCTGGGGCAAAACCTCACCTCCGACTTTCTAAGCAGTTTCTGCATCACCATATGTCTGGCACTGCTGCCCGAGATGCTCATGTGTTCCTGGTCACTCAGCATCTCCTGTCCTGTACCATCCTGCAGCATCTCCTCCTTCTCCTCTTTCCTCTCTTTTTGGTTGGAGCCAGCTTGATTCGACAGGACTGGAGGAGATGCGAGCACGGGGTTCACAAGACCAACCTGGGGGAGCACTGGAATGGGAGGACGCACTGGAGTCACACCTTCATGGGAAGGAGACATGCAGTCAGTGACATCAAGTGTGCAAAACAAGAAATATTGGTTTTACGTCATTTATTTAGGTGTGAATTCGACACGATATTCCACCACACTCACTATGGTTTACGTTTGATCCTGTTGATCAAATGTTTATTTATGGCTCGCAACTTGATACCATTAGTGAGTTATGACCAACCGATCCTATAAGTTGATCTCCTTCAATTTCCCACGAGCACTAAAATCACAGTATCCAGTCATCTGGATGGCTTTACCAGTCGGCAAGATACATAGCGTGGTGGTTCCTCATTTAGCAATGCACAAATCATTCAGTGCATTTAGAGTTTGCAACAGTTTCACCGTGAAAGATTGTTTTATTAATTTCTTGGGAGTTTTTCCTGATGCGATGTGAGGTCCTGGGACAGGGATGTCGTATGTGTACAGATTGTAAAGCCAGCCGAGGCAAATTCGTAACGTGTGATATTGGGCTATATGAAATAAACTGAATTGTACAGTTTAACAACGCCTTCGTCAAATACTTCCATTTACTCTTGTTTTAAGGACAAAGAGGGTAGCATTAAGCTAAACTCTCACGACGCAACTCCTCCACGGAGGTTATGTTCAATCCAGCCCCGATTTTCATGTTCATATTTGGTGGACAGATCGGTCTTTAACCAAACTCCTTAAAACGTAACCCAACAATCTCAAATCATGAAGAAGCTTACTTACTTAAAACGAGCACTCACTCATGTCTTGGTACACACCTGTGATGACCCCTGGTGCCTGGGCAGCCATAACAGCCTGAGGCATTCCCATTTGCTGACTGAGAAGTTGGGGCGCGGCTAACGCCCCCAGGACTGAAGCGCCAGCTACAGCCTCCTTAAGAGAGGGGGCCGAAGACATTAGGTAAGGGAAACCCACAGAGCAGAGCATCAGGCAGCAGTCAACGATCACACAGCACGGCACAGGGAGCTCGACCGTGCCTCTAGTGAGGATCAAGGTCACCAACTTTACCGTAGGACAGCTTTACGGACAAAATCATTGACTACCTATAGCAATTCATACATATACAGCAGAGATGTATAAAAAACATTTCCATCCCGACACACACGGAACACAACTGTGTGGTTTATCATTGTGACCGTTCACATAGCCATCAATGTGTTTGTACTAGCTAAGAAAGAAGACATGGAAGTACATGGCGGAGCTTTTATCACTTATATTACGATACAATGTACGCAATAAAAAGAGACTATATCTTCAGATTTACTTAAAACAAATGTTAAAAGTTCATGCCCAGAAAGTTTAATTTTCCAGGGCGGCTAAATTGACACTGTGTCAGGGCAACGATTGTTTTTATGTGATCCTACAATTAATAAACAATTCAACGCCCATATTATCTGTGCTTTTGGTGTCAATTCTAGCTAGATCTGAGTTATATTTACCTGGAAGGCCATTAAATCCCTTTGGAAGGGATTCATACTTGCCTGGGCCGTTATCTTAGCAGTGGCTGCCGCTGCGGCCACAGCTGCAGCAGGCGGCAGACCACCGGGGGTCGTGGGGGTCAGTAGGGGCATGGGCGGAGTCACTGCTTTGCCCACCCGTAGGTACTGACCCCCAAGGTCAAAGAGGTTCATAGAAGACACAGCATCCAGGGCTGACTGAGGCTTTTCATACTCTGCAAGTGAATAATAGTTGTAGTAGTAAATAGCGGAGCAGGTGCACCACAAAGAGAGCGAGCGAATGAGGGCCCTCCAGCTCACCAATGAAGCCAAAGCCTCTGTGTCGACCTGTGGTGGGGTCTCTGGCTAACATGCAAGACTTGATCCTTCCGAAGGCCTCAAACACACTCTTGATGTCATCGTCTGAGAGGTCAGGGTGGACCGACGCCACGTAGATCCGATTAAAGGCGCGCGCCTCCTCTGCCAGCTGGTCAATGATGGGTTGCGCCTGACCAATGTTACTTGGCCGCCCAACCTATAGCACAGATCATACCAGCAGGGCTACTGAGTATGGGTTTTTTAAAACCGCGAACGCACTCCCGTAAAAAAAAGATATCCCTGCAGCGCTAACTTTCGATAGTCGCGAGTTCAGTCGAAGCCCTTCTCTTCGTCTCATTATTATGGTACTGGAAAGTGTTCTGCTTTTTGCATTGGTGCTTGTTTATTATTACACCGGTGCATGTTTATTATTACACTCATCTGATAGAGAAGTTCTGAGATCTTAAAAAGCCTGTATTGCTTTTCATTCCGATACTGGCCATCAGGTACAAATACCTTTTACTTTTAATTATATTTAAAAATGTGACCACGACACAAAACTTTGGACAATACTTTGAGTTCTGTGAAGATCGTGTTAACTTTTCAGAGCTTTCTCATTTTAAATGACTAACAGTCAAAAAACTGCCTGTGTGATGGACAATCATAGGGTTGTCCATCAGCTGAAAATTAAAATAATTAATGTACTAAAACTTTGATTCCTGATGATTTATGTAAAATTGTCGGCTTTCATTATGCCCGTGACAAACAATACAACTTTCCATACATGTAGTACCACCTATCACTTCATTTACAATGTAAATACTAACCTATTTTGGAAATAAAAACGCAACTATCAAACTGCAGCGGTATTTCAAAACAACCACCAGCTCAGCCAGTCACACTGTGCAGGCACAGTGTGACTGGCTGAGCTGGTGGCAAACCCAACGGAGGACGCATCTAGTAACGCATATGCTACTGCTTCGCACCCTGACAACTTCCTTTCCCTACTACGCCAGACGAGCATCTAAGTGCGACTGGGATCTGTACTACAGATGGGGCGGCCAAGCAACACCAACCAGGCGCAGCCCATCATCAGCAAACCATCGACAGAGCGACGCCACGCGCCGCTGGAAATCCTACTGGAACTGGTCACTAAAGTAGCTTTGAAATCATGGAAGCATAACACATACACAACACAAACAGACAGTAGTCTGAACATACACCCAGACATACACACAAACCTGGAAATCAATAAAACACAAAAAAACAAAAAGGGAGAGCAATGAGTCGCAAATGAGTCATTTCACACATAAAGTATCACAAAAGCAGTAAATTAACAAATTGACTTAGTATCCATACATCCATCAAAGAAGTATATAAAATGGGAGATATTAAATGGTTTCCTGTTGTCCGTGTTTACCCAACATCTTGAGGTAATCATATCTTCGGACAACATACCTTAATGTTTCGCCCCCCCAACATGACTGAGTTCATCTGCTCCAGAGCCAGCTGAGCAGCCTCTGGCACGTCATACTCAACAAAGGCAAAACCCTGCAGAAAACATACCAAACGTAATTAGTCAAGCAGATTTGTCAAATCTTCAGCATTAAATCAAGGTGGGAAAGCAGAATTTACAACATGAACTACACTGACCTTGTGTTTCATTGTAACAGAATCCCAAGACATGTCAATGCTCTTGATTGGGCCGAATGGAGCAAAGGCCTGTCTGATGGTGTCCTCACCAAGCTCATAGTATATGGAGCCCACATACACGCGACACATGATGGCTAGGGCACGTTGCCGCTGAGCTGCCACCTGCCAACCAGGGAAAAGAACACGATAAGCATTAGAGTAAAATAAAAGACAAACAGACAAATAATAATAAATGTGTATTTTCTACTTTGATTACTTTGCGCCCAAAAGTTAAGAAGCTATCTCTAAGTTAAGGGATGTCGGTAGGTAAATAGGGTAATAATGGGATACTGTAGCAAATTAACAGCACTTTGTTTAAAAAATATATTTATAACAGTTAATACAACTATATGAACTCTATTCTGTCACTATTTAAACACACAGAGAAAAACACACTGAAGTGATTGACATGCACAGCCCTCACAAATATTTGGCGTCATTAACTAACCTCTAGTCCAGTGATGCAAGTATAAGTAAAATAATAATAATAATATATCCTTTGATCCCACAGTGTGGAAATTCTTCCCTGCATTTGACTCATCCTTAGTTATTAAGGAGCAGTGCGCTGCAGTGAAGCGCACGAGTAGCGACTGGGGGTTCAGTGTCTTACTCAAGGACACCTCGACATGCAACTATGGGATCGAACCAGCCACCCGATTGCTATCCTAAGTTGCTAGACGACCACTCTCTCCATGAGCTACAGCCCCTGTAAGTAAGCTAACAAAACTAATCGCAGAGTTCAAACGAAATCCACACACAGCCTTGATGAAAGAATTTTTAACTTTCTTCGAAAACCTAAAGGGAAGGACGGTTTAACCACCCATAGATCCCAACTGATGCCTTTAGTCTGCTTTGGTGATTTCACTATATTACCAACAAAATAGAACATGTGCCTAATTCATGACATTTTAGAAAGTTGACAAAATATGCATTTCTTGGTTATTGGGATTGTTGGAAAAGCAACAAGGAAAAGAAAAGCAATAGTTTCTATTGGTATGCGCACAGTAAAATAATGTATACTATTGACCGATTGTAAAGGTGAGAGAGGATCTCCAAAGCCCATCGTCACTGCTGCCATCTGAAAGACATTAAAGATGGGAAAAGTGCTGAAACGTAGGTTAAATATCCCTTTGCTTTATCAAAACGGTAATTTCTTTGCTAGATAGACAAAAGTTGATAGGCTAACACTATATTCAAAACCACCATCGAAAACATACAGTTTGGGGAGTTAACTCCCATATCTAAATTACTAATCACTACACGGCAATAAACAAGCCCCTATAAAAGTGCAAAGCATTTAACATGATAATGCCTTTTGACAATCTTCTCCATATTAAAAGGAGAAGAGACAAAAGCAAGGGCAAAAGTTCTACAGCTGTGGTATAATTACAAAAAGGGAGTAAGACTTCCAAGAGAGCTTTAACAAAACCGAGTAGTTTCAAGAAATGTCTGAATTACTAATGTAGACAAATGCTAAGATATTCTCTCAAGAGTCAAGACATAAGACATTACAAACTCTGTTTGGCAGAGTACCAAAACATTTTACACATCTCACCTGCAGGTTGGTGAGCTGTTGTTGCTGATGGGCGATGGTTTGCTTCACCAACACACTCTTAATGCTTTGTTCCATGGCATACTTCTTAGCCTGGAAAAGGAGAAATACCATGACATGCCAGTTACTCATATGACCCAAACACCTGTTATATACTCAAAAAAAATCAGTCAAGGCACATGCATACAAGTAATAAGCTGTTTAAACACCCAGTTACACGACCTGGACAAAAAAGCATCAAGGAGAGATCAGGTTTCTTAAGTCCTCCAAACCATGTGTGTAAATATTATGATTTATCTATACAATACAAACGTACACTCAAACATTATCCCTTACGGTACATTTAGGAGTTTCCTACCCTCTGAAGTGCCTCCTGCTGCTCTGGCGTAAGAGGCGGCAGGCCAAGTTTGGCACCTGTGCCCTGTCCATTCTCCATCGTTAGAGCTTCACCTCCCTGCAAATCAGAAAAAGAGTCATATTTAGACAAGAATAACACACAAATAAACAGAGTCTGGAGCTTTAACACCTGCATGTAGCCACACACGCCAAAACTATAACGTCCCAATAACGTTAATTGCAATCAAAAGTCACATCACCGCACAGGTTAAATTTAAATATGCTATCAAACACAGGACATACATCCGGATTTAAAGCAGGTGGGACTGGGCGAACTCCTTACCTACACAACCCGCTAATGGCTGGGTCCACCAGGCTGAGGCAGGAAAGCCCCCAAGGGGAAGAGGACTGATGGGGAGGCTTTAACAATTCAACTAATTCTAGGGGAAATACAAAATTCCTTCAGACTAACAATAAGAGAAACAGGCAGCTAGCATTATTTTTACATTGTAATATTCACATAGACAGCCCGTCTTTCCTTATATTGTCGTCAGCTAGCTAGCTAGCTAACGTTGGCTTGGTGCACATGCGAACATAAGCTGCGTTTGGTTAAAGTAGCTAGCTAGCTACACGTTACAGTTAAACCGAAGTCGAATAAATACAACGTCGTAACTTACGTCGATATGTGCAATAACTACTCTTTACTACATACAAATGACCGCAACTGCGTTGTATGATGAGCGAGGCCTGATTTCCATTTAGCTTAGGTTACCGTTGTTGCTAGCTAATGTTAGGCATTCATCACTATGGCGCGTGAATCCCGCTGTATTTTCCTCAGTGAGATATACTGTGCATTCACAGGATATTTAGGACAAGATAATGCCTACCGAAGATCGCAAAAATACTTACGCAACCACCACGGTAGCTGAATAATGTTAATGTGCCTTTTTAAACAAGGAATTTATTTACCGCAGTCTCTGTAACCGCCATGAAGCACACCGTCTTGGAGTAAGGCCCGCGCTACAGCTCTCGCGAGATCTTGACGTTTTGGATCGAAAATATCGCGAGATCGGAACAGTCGCGAGGATATGGTCGGATGTATTGTTGACTAGAATATTTAAATCTATGCATGAACCTCGCGCTTAAATGTTTTAAAATAAATAATGACCTACTAGATTATATATTCCAACTGTATTTCTACAGCCGATAATGTAATCAAATTCTTTATTTTGATGGTTCCTCCACCGTATTATCTTCACATTTAATTACACATTTTGATTGCTGTTAATCAAATATTTCATTTTATTTCAGATTTATTTAATAAGAACACATTCGTTAAACATATCTAATTGCAAAACAATTATCCAATGCAATATCTTCATGGATACAAAGATAAAAAGTGTTTAGAATTGATAATATCTCAACCAAGGTTACAGCTACAATTTAGTGGAATAATTCTGAGATATGTTACCCAATCTCAAATATAACTCTTGGTTTTGTGATTATTTTAAATTCGTTGGATTATATTCCTGAAACAGACCAAATAAACAATGTTCATTTGAAAGTCAATCAAAAATATATATTTTTTCAATATGCTTTCAGCACCAAGTTGGTTGACAGAGGAACAAAACACGTGTTGTTGTTGTTGTTATGCATTAAACATCTTATTAAACATTAAAACTCTGATCAAAATTGACTGACATTGTAACTGTGAAAGGCACAGAAGAGCAGAAGTGAGGAAATGTAAGTGATATGCATTTCAAACACCAATTAAAATAATATGCATTATGTATATTTCAGAAACTGGAGATGCCAACTAAATAACAATCCTAATACTTTATTGGTTGTAATTTAATTAATTTTTTGAAAATAGCTTAATGTGAACATCAACATATGCTCAATACATACTGGGAAATGATTCAGATTGGTGGGTTGATCAACAATAAACCCCATTCTAATAAACAAATAATTTCAGACATGTTACATATTGTTTATTGTCATGTATTTAATTGTAGTAGCCTTAATATTTAACAAATGTTTAAGTAGGACACATCCAAAAGGCAAATTTAATTCAACAGTTTCACAGAAAAAAAAGTAATTTTAACATAAGATGAGACTGATATGGATGTTTTTCTTTCATGTTTGCACAGTCGAAACATTCATTTCCTTGGTCGGGTCCCCTCTGAAACTGAACTGTGACTGACAAAGGCAAATGTTAAGTTTTGAATGGTTGCAGGCTATTAAGTCATGCATCTTACTGGATCAAAGGAGAGCGAGAGTGGCACTTCTTTGTATTGAAAATCAGTCAAAAAGTAAACCCATTTAATAGCCACAAGCAAATATGTACACCACAGCCCATAGTCGGTGAATGTCGGGGAGAATTCATGACTCGTCTTCAGATACACACTGATAAGAAAGAGAGTACGTACTGTAAGCAATGGCTGTACAGCAGTGTATATGAAGCCAACCGTACAGACCCGGGAATCAAATGAAGCAGAGCTAAAGGAGTCTGAAAAAAGAAAAAAAGAAGTACACTGCTGTGATCAGACAATTCCCCATTTGTTATTTTGCTCTCCGGTTTGGTAAAAGAACAATACACCTTTACTGTGCCAAGATTGGATTCTCAACAATAAAAATCGTGCTGAGCTGAGGGAGGGTATTCTATGTGTGTGTCTGTGTGGACTGCAGTGCAATCAACTCTAAAAGTTCACACTGACTGTGTGAAATACAACTAGAGTAGATCTGATCCTGTGTTCAAAAAGCTCTTTTTATCGTGGATTATGTCGCATCGCCTGCAGCCCATGTAAACCTCGAGAGGTTAGCTGTTAATGATTACGTAAAAGACTAAAACCATACATTCCTAAAAAACGTAGGTTTTTCCTTCAAAAACCCCTCGAGACACAAAACACGTTCGGCATTCCCAAAATGCTCAGATGGTTTGTGAAATATAGCAAAAGTAAGTATAGCAGTAATATTTATTAACAAATTAACAAGTCTTAAGATCACATCACCTTTCCTCCCATTTATGTAAGACTATGATTTCACGTCACACGCTTCATGTGATGCATTCCAATTTTCGCACATGCACTTTCCAAAACTAACATTGCCTGCAGCAGAGGGCGTCATCACATGATCCACATGCCCAGTATACAAAGGCTGACGCTCTCAATGGAGCCGCCGTGACCGGGTGACGAGCTCTTCTTCACATTCACGCGGGCTGACTGTCCGGACTCACGATAGGAGACGAGCACGAGTAAGAATCAACGCGTCTGGCGTTGAAACTAAAAGTCGGCCTGAATTTGTTAAATTCCAAATCTCTGTGTTGGGTACGATGCCGTTTCATTCGGGAACGCTGTCCAAAGTACATTGCCATTTCAGGCACTTTGCAAGTCTTTGGCTTTCAGGGGGAAAACCCGTAAGAGCACTGCAGGCTAAAAGAGAGGCATCGTCTCATTGCTCGTCACGACATTGAGGCATGGTGTGCTCAGCTCCGGGAGAAGAAGCCTTTGACCCAAGAGTGCAGTTCGGTGTGTTAAAGCAAAACAAAGAAAGAAAAAGAAAGGGCTTGTGGCAAGCTTCTTTTGTTCACAGTTAAACATAAATAAATTATTCAACTGAAGGAGTATTAACAGTGCATGTTGGATGGAATAATACATTCCTTAAACTGTCACAAACGGAGGGTTTGAGCTTTTATGGGAGAGACAGGCTGTAGTAAATTAGTTTATTTAAAAAGGAAATCATCACCAATCAAAAGTGGACATTGGAGCGCTCACGGGCAACAAAACGTCCTTTCCGAAAACACGGCCGCCGCATTAAGTTGTGTGAAGGCGTGAGAGCCCTCTTTGGCAGGGAGTTTGTCTTCCACTGCTTTGCGGGGCCGCCGAACACAGCCATGATGCCTCACGCCCTCCAACCAGAGGGGCTTTGGATTCCTGGCGTTCCCTCTTTCTCACTGGGATGGTTTCCTGACGGTCAGGGCCCAGCATCCTCCTGGATTTGTCCCTTTTTGGTCAGCTCCCTCCGTTCCCGGCTGTGTGATCCTGTCCGCTGCCCTCTCCCTTCCTCGACCCCCGTGGTCAACGCCGGGGCCCCTCTGTCCGGGCCAGCCGCGGTCGTGGCCCCTCCTCACTGCGTGCTCCCAGAGGCCAGCGCTCGGACCCGATGTCGGCAAATGGCGTCGTCTAGGAACCCCGCTACCTTCTCGCTGTCCTCCTGCACGAGACATTTTAAAAAGATGAGATACAAGTTCCTCTTTCGCTTAAAAATGTCAAAAATCACAGTCTGGACATTGAAGAACAAACACAAAGAAGCTTTTATATCTACCTCGTTGATGAAGGCGTAGTGAACGAGTTCACTGGCGAGGTCTTTGGAGGTGTCAGCTGAAAGATTCACAAAATATTTTGCTTACAAAAATACCACAATATAGTGCATGTTGTTGTTAAGTTATTGCTCTATTGTTCTTATTTTCAACAAATCCGTTAAAAAGACCAAAACGCACAAAAAATTAATGCAACTGACAAGTAGATTTATCCAAACCCTGATGTACTGCAGCCTTTCCCTCTGTGCCATAGAGCTCCATTATTGTCCAACAACGACTACAAACACACCACTGAGACACGAGGCGTTGGTGGTTTGGGTCTTGTTCATGGAATTTGTTGACAGCAAGAAACGTGTAGAACAAAGCCGTCCCTCTCTTTTAAGGTCCAGTTGTGCTCAACTCAACTCACTTGGAAGGATGTCACAGCTCAGCTGCCTATGAAGTTTGTCATCCATCTTCAGAAATAAAGAGAGCTGGAGAGAGAGCAAGAAGTTGAATTTAAAAATCGAGCTGGATTCAGGTTTAACCACCATAACCGACTGGATTTCTACAATAAGTGTTGGCACGGAGATGGAAGATTGTTACCGGCAATAAACTACCAACAAAAGAGTTTATGCTCAAATATACCTGTAATGTATATACTATGTGACTCACATGAGTTTTGGTCCCTTCTTCATTTGACTCCAGATTACAGTGCATCTGAACGACCTACGACAAAACAGAGACAAAAGCGTCAACACTGCAAAAAAATCTTGAATACTTTTTTAGACGATAACAAATAGGCATACTAATAATATTGATGAACCTGTTACATATTTCATATAACCAAATGTGAGATCTTTTCATGTGTAAATAACTTCAGTTGTACATTCTCTACCCAATATTATTGTAAAAGTGAGCTGTAAACATATTTAAATGTATGTATATTTATATAAATATATATATATATATATAAAAATAAATAAATGTATATGTATAATAAAAAAAATATATATATTAATATATATATATATATTAGGGCTGTGAAACGATTAAAATTTTTAATCGGATTAATCACAGGTTTCTGTGGATTAATCATGATTAATCACATATTTCCGATATTCTCGGTATATTTTGTGAGAACATAGAGATTTATGACAAAAGACGGATATATACATTTATACATTCTTCTATACAATGGTGCTGCAACTCAGCAGTTATTTAGCAGTTTTCTTCCATATGGAACATTAATACATCTTCATCCTAAACAGAATGTTTAACCCTCCTGTTACCTTTCGG
Source organism: Pseudoliparis swirei (assembly GCF_029220125.1). Taxonomy (NCBI): domain Eukaryota; kingdom Metazoa; phylum Chordata; class Actinopteri; order Perciformes; family Liparidae; genus Pseudoliparis; species Pseudoliparis swirei. The sequence continues at coordinate 6,996,094 of NC_079403.1, forward strand.
GTCAATTTGACCCCATTCAATGTTTAATGTCGGTGTTCTTTGGGGTCAATTTGACCCCAGGCTGTTTTTTACTGTGTCAAACATATAAGAAATATCAACTTTATTATTTATTTAAAGGGCTATTTAGGTAGTCAACAAACAAACATAAAGTACCTCACACTTAAACTTGGGAAGCAATATTAATTCTAATAATTTTCTGGAGGTTTTAATTGCTGGGGTCAAATTGACCCCGAGGGTAAATTATGTTAGTAAATGTAAAGGTAACAGGAGGGTTAAACAGAGCATTTTTCTCTTGTTTGTCAACCATTAACTCCACCATGATACAATCTAAAGGCCTCTAGTCTTCCTCTAGCAGCTGCTGAGGCAAACTGACTGTGTGGGTTTTCTTCATGAACTGGGCCGTGATGAAAGGGACGGCGGGGACACCGCTGCAAAGCTGAAACCTCACCGGCACGGACAGGTGGACAGATTGACAAGTGACTTTTTTGCTCGGTCGATGCGCGCACGGAGCTCTGTGGCGGCGAGACGGAGATCGATAAGTGTTAACGCAACGCGTAATAAAAGAACAAAGACGTGCTATAGAGAACATGTCAGGGGGCGGGCCAATCTTTTTAATGTCATGCGATCTACCAACACTACGCCGCGATCGACTGGCAGGTCGCGATCGACGTGTTGAGACCCCTGATCTACAGGAAGTAAAAGTCGTAACAAGGTTTCCGTAGGTGAACCTGCGGAAGGATCATTACCGATGAACAGACCGTCTGCATGAGAGCGGACAGAGTTCAGGTTGAAGAGGTGTATTGGAAGCTCATTTTGCAAGTGACTTTTTTTTCGTCCCGATGTGCGCACACACGCCGGCATCCGAGCTCTGGGGTGCGCGAGACAGAGCTCTTGGTCGTGTTAACGCGACACTAGAGTCAGAATGACATGCTGCTGGAGAGACGACCAACAACAGACGGATTGGAAGCTCATTCTGAGCATGCGTTAAATGCGTTAAAAAAAATAACGAAGTTAAACCTGTAATTGAATTAACGCGTTATTTTTCACAGCACTAATATATATATATATACAGACATCTTGGACATGCAGCCAGATTGTGTATCTCAACAGTATTTCGGTGACGTATGAAAGTCTAACCTTCCTGGATTCTGTCTCCTGGGGTTCAGGAGTCGGCGTCTTGACCGTCTCAACCTGCTCGTGAGACAAGGACAGGGCTCGGGGGACGGGGTGAGGCCGGGACGAGGCGAAGTTCATCAAGGGGTAGATCCCATTCCTGCAGAGGGGGGACAGAACAGCGCGTTGAGCCTCGTGCTGCGGCCACGCCGCTGAAACGCAACGAGCCCGACACTCGGGGCGAAACTTACTTGACATCCTCCAGAAACTTGTCAAGCTCCAAAGGGGACACGTGGGAATACCTACGGGACACGAGGAGACACACGGGGGAGCAGAGTGAGTGTTGTGAAGCACGACGTCAGGGTATTCAAGACGAGGAGCCGAAGATGCGAGGCGTTTGTGAGATTTTACTTGAGCTGAACTCCTTGTCGGTCATCGTGTTTGATCTCCGCCATGACGGCGTTGGGGTCAAAGGACTTGGTTTTCTCCTCCACACAATTTTCCGGGAGCAAATCTGTAGATGCAAGACATGTCTGGGCATGAGCGGATTTGGTGCAACGGATTTTGTTTTATATATATACAGGACTGTCTCAGAAAATTAGAATATTGTGATAAAGTTCTTTATTTTCTGTAATGCAATTAAAAAAACAAAAATGTCATGCATTCTGGATTCATTACAAATCAACTGAAATATTGCAAGCCTTTTATTCTTTTAATATTGCTGATTATGGCTTACAGCTTAAGAAAACTCTAAAATCCTATCTCATAAAATTTGAATATTTCCTCAGACCAAGTTAAAAAAAAGATTTATAACAGCAAAACAAAATCAAACATTTGAAAATGTGTTTCCAGGTGTTTGGAGTTAATTAGGCGATTCAAGTGATTTGTTTAATACCCTACTAGTATACTTTTCATGATATTCTAATATTTAGAAATAGGATATTTGAGTTTTCTTAAGCTGTAAGCCATAATCAGCAATATTAAAAGAATAAAAGGCTTGCAATATTTCAGTTGATTTGTAATGAATCCAGAATGCATGACATTTTTGTTTTTTTAATTGCATTACAGAAAATAAAGAACTTTATCACAATATTCTAATTTTCTGAGACAGTCCTGTATACACACACACACACACACACACACACACACACACACACACACACACACACACACACACACACACACACACACACACACACACACACACACACACACACACACACACACACACACACAGAGTTTCGTCTTTTCCAGAATCCTTTTTTGTACGCTAAAGCTAGCAAATATACAACATGGTATTATCCCTGAAAACTGACACAGGGTAAACAAACATGTTGTCATTGTAAATGAAGCAGAAAAAAAATAATACTCTACGCTTGGCAAACTCTTATATCGAGGTGTGCGTTGAGAGAGGAGAGAGCTTTGGCTCGCGGCGGTGAGAAACTCACACTGGTTGTTGATGAGGCAGTGGGCGGCGAGCAGTTTGAGGGAGTGGACCTCGAACAAGACTCGGTGGAACAGAAGGTCGTGAGCCGTGGGACGGAGCTTGGCTTCGTGACGCAAACAGGACTGGGTGAACTCCTGCAGGAAGCGAGCACATAACTACAAGGCAGCCCAGTTTGACCCCGATTCACGAGCATCAGTCACTCTAAAACTAACAAAATAAACCGAGAAGCAAGGCGCTACGTGGGCGAGTGTGAACAGTGGAGCGTGGGACAGTTTGTCTTTACGTTTCCATGGCTGCACCGGTGTATATTTAGGACGTGGAGTATTTCTGAGACTTACTCTCATGGGAGGGTCTTCCAGAGATTGACCCGCATTGACGACGGCCTCCTTGGACACGGCAGTGTCTCCGTTGGCCTGGATCTCCAGTACCGCCATCTAGCGGGGCAAGTAATCGTTTAACAATCGCACATCACACACACACTCACACACAGATCTGTTTCTCTCACCTCTAGAGCACAGATGCCGAAGGAGAAAATGTCTATGGCGTAATCATCTTCGCCAGCTAGGAACACAAAACAGAAGCAAAGATGGAGGCGGTGAGTCGCAGAGATTCACTTTCAGAAAAAGCTGCCTGAAGATGAAATTGTAAACGAATACACACATACATATAAGTCTGCCCTCATCGATGTTTTTTGTTTCTTTGATTTCAAAAAGGCTCAGATACACATACACACACACACCATTCTCCAATACTCCTGATGTTTTGTCCACTGTTTTGTCGTCCTTTAGGTGTTATGCCTTTTCTCTTATAATACATTTATTTTTATAATTTTTTATTTAAAAAAAAGACGAACATGTAGTCAGATTGAGCCTTCTTCCAAACAAATAATGAACTATATATATGTATATATGTTTTTACAGCTCTTGAAGCAGCACAACACATTTCTAAATGAGATTAAATTAATATGTTATGGCTTCTACTGTGTCTCCAATAATCAGACACTCATTATCTCACTATTTATCTTTATATGCTAAAATTACAGTTATCACGTCACAGACTTCCTATACTTCTCTGGAGGAAGAATCAACACTCTTGTTTTGGAATATGGAACAACACGGGCTAAGTCGAGTGATTGTGGGGATATTACTAACTTCATCAAAGTTTTAAAGGTACACAAGGCGAAGGGATGACTGAATTATAATGGGGCAGCACGGTGGCTCAGTGGTTAGCACTGTCGCCTCACAGCAAGAAGGCCCTGGGTTCGAATCCCGGTCGTCCCGGTCGTTCCAGGTCCTTTCTGTGTGGAGTTTGCATGTTCTCCTCGTGTCTGCGTGGGTTTCCTCCGGGTACTCCGGTTTCCCCCACCATCATAAAGACATGCACCGCAGCCTCACCCCGGTCATATGGATGTGAATGAATGTTGGTGGTGGGGGAGGGGCCGTAGGCGCTGATTGGCTGCCCGTCAGTCTGCCCCAGGGCAGCTGTGGCTACTGATGTAGCTTACCACCACCGGGATGACTGTGTGTGTATGACTACTGGACTCTGGACTGTAAAGCGACTTCGAGTGTCTAGAGAAGCGCTATATAAAATAAATGATTATTATTATTATAATGTTTTACTTTGGGGTGAATTTTTCAGTTCAGAGCGAATGAAGATAGCTATTCAATAGAAACCAAGCCGCAGAAATCTACACAAACTCTCTGCTCCATCACACTTACATCCATATTCTGGAGCAAAGAAATGAAGATTCCTCTGCTCATCGCGATGCTGCCTGGCTTTACTGTGGACGCTGGCATCCGGAAACACTGACGAGAGAAGACACAAATAGTATCGACGACATTAGATGAAATGAAATGATGGATGTGACAATTGAAAACAAAGCTAGCGCAGAAACTATCGATATCTTACCGTTAATAAACAGCCGATGCCACACTGTGGAGAGAAGATTAAGATTACAATTTAGATATTTACTCTGTTTTAACAAAACTGCAGAGCTGAATTTAGTAAATGCAACATGGGTTTCCTGTGCTGTAGTAACATAAAAAGCCCTGCAGGGAGCAGACCTGAGCCGATCTTGATGAGGCCGTTGTGCTGAATGAAGATGGTGTCGCAGGTCAGGTTGGCGTGGATTATTGGAGGCTCGCAAGAGTGCAGATAGCTACCAGTGAACAATAAAGCGTCCTGTTAATGTGATGACTGGGACAATAGAGATCTTTCATGTTAAAATCCTGGGGAAGATATCAGTCAGTACCTGAGGGCAGAGAGAATCTGGGTGCACCATCTCTTCCAGGCCTAAAATATAGTGCAACAGAGCAACATGAGGACAAACAAATCCTCTCTAACTCTCAGGAACGTAATGCGGAGAATACCAAACACGGCACTGTTACGACTTTTAAACGGCGGGCGTAGAAGAAGAGAGAAATAAGAGAAGCAGGTTTGAAAACATATATATGTCTGAGCTGATTGAGCCACCAGGGTGTCCTGTTACATCATCTCTAACCCTGCAGGAAATATTGGATCTGAAGCATAGTGATCGGGCTGCAGTACCGTGAGCCGCCACTAGGGGACAGACACATCAAGGCCGTTTGTAACCAGAGAAAACACTGACCTTCACGTTCATAGTCTTGTGGTTCTTCTTAGTTTTCTTCAGAAACTGCTTGAGGCTGCCCGACGACATGTATTCTGTGATGAATATAACCTGTGGGCCGCATATGGAGTCGAGTTGGGACTACAGATGAAAAATAGCCTCTTGGCTAACTCTGGTCTATGTGTGTGTGGAGAGAAAATACCAAAGAGGATTAGAAAAAGCGTACCCTCGCCTGGCTCTCCTTCATGTCCAGCCAGTACTTGTGGAACTTGACGATGTTGGGGTGTTCCACCTGCATCAGGTTCTCAAACATCTCCTTGATCGTCTCCTGAAAAAACCCATACATCTTTACTTTACATCATAAATAAATAAATCCCCTGGCCTTTACATATTAGGCTAAGACGATTCCTTTTATTAAGACTTTTGGAGGAAAGAATGCCAACAAGTCACTATTTCAAACTTCTCAAATATGATATTTAATAATTTGATGGCGTTCTTCTTCGTCGTCTAAGTAAAATAAGACAATTTTATATGTCAATAACTTGAGATTGTTCACAATTTTGAGATAAAGATGAACCAATAATAAAAAATAGTAAACTCAAACAAATGCATGTATACAATGGGTTGGGGGGGGGGGGGATTAAGGGATGAAATGAAGGTATGAGGAAGAAATAAAAAAATTAACTCTTTCAGATTTTTCAGATCAGTTTACAGACTTGTTCTGCTGTTGCGTCACACCTGGGTGAAATCCTCAACAGCATCTCAGAATAAACACACAATAAAACCGCCTGTCATGGCTGTAAGAAACCAGAGCCACACTACCTCCTGTGCTTTGAAGACCTTCTTGTCGGAGAAGAGCACCTCGTTCCACACCACCTCCACGCCCTCCTCCGTGTCCATGGCCAGAGAGGCACTCTCCACACCTGGGACATTACCTTGGCTCACCTGCAGGGGGCAGACAGGAACAAACAGGATTTAGCACAATGCTAAAAGACCTCCCTAACCCGCTCCAATCAATATGTTTTTTAACTGAAACAGTTCACGAAAGACAAATATTCAACTAATATACTTTTCATGACCCATTAGATGAAACGTACTTCAGTATTCTTGAGGCTTGGATAATTATAACACCTCTAAATACATTTTCCTTCCACACGTTGCACCTGCAATATCTTGAATACTTATTTATTGCTGTCAGAGTTTAAAGACATTAAACCTGCATTACAGGGCTCCGCACTAACATTTAAAATGGACTAGGAGGCCGGCCACCAGGCTTCAGCTTCTGGTTGCCAAAACTGAAAATACGTTTGCAGCATTGTCTGGTTCCGGACTTCAACAGACATATTTAAATATCACTAATGCAACAAACGTATGTGTTTTAGGGTGCACGTTTTGCCGTCCATATTTTTGGGGTGTATTTATTGAACACGGTTACCACCGATTACAACCAAAGGCCATGGATTGGTTGCCAATTTCCAAAAAATGGTTGCTGACGGCAGCCTTGGAAACATTGCCGTCAGGCCCTGCATTGATTAATTAATACGGAGCAACGTCATCATTTGGGGACGTGTTTGTGTCCATCTGCACGTCCGACAACTCCTGCGGGAACAATCCGTCCCTCCAGCTGACAAATGTTCCACTGTGTTAACCGGTTAGTCTCGAACTGTGTCGACAGCCGACGTTTGGCAGCGACCGCACGAGAGAACAGACAAAGCAGGAGACATAGCGGTGCCCTCGCTGAAGGAATAAACAGCACGTCTGAAATGATTTGACGTCACCGCTGCGGTTATAATAATATCTGCTAAAAGCTCCACATAATCCACTAACCAGAATCTGACAGCGGCAGCTCCATTAATAAAAGTTGTATTTATTTTTATTTTTTCAAACAGCATGACATTTATATTTCCATCCATTAATGCGTCGGTGTGGATAGATGAAGGATTACATGATGGAGAAGTGAGAGTACTGTGGGGCGAGGGGACTTAAGAGTGACAAGACACGGGCCACAAGACGGAGGACGGGGCACCGGCGGCCCGAGAAGTACAAGAGGAGAGACCGGCAGAGCGAAGGGACGAGGCCGGGTCTGTAATCCAGCGGACAGCTCCGGGAGTGTTTGTGCAACCACAGGATACTGCTGCCTCAGCTGGGCGGGCCTTCAATACGCCTATGCAGCAGAAGTGGTGGTGGTGCAGCGAGTAAATCCATTAGCAATAACAATGATGCACTCTACTAATCCTCGGGGAAAATTGGTGGAGAACTGAAGTCAGTTTTTTTTCCCACGTTGGTTTTCTTTAAAATGAGAATACAAAAAATTTCAATGTTAATTATCAAGTACGATCCACACCTCTGAATTAAAAGTGTCTCCTTTGACGCTATACAAGCAAAGTGTGCAACAAGAAATCTTTACAGACTCCATGACCTCTGGCCTCTGGTTTGGTTTATTTTGGAGAACACACTCATTGATCGTGGTGTTGATGGCCCAAACTGAACACTATCAATCTGGGCTACAGTGTTAAAGAACATTTGCCACCAGGCCGCGAAGAAACGATACGATGCCGAGATGAGCAGAGAGGTGGCACCGAGCTGGACTGGCACTAGATTCAAGATTCAAGATTCAAGATGTTTTATTTGTCACATACACACACAGGGTGTGCAGTGAAATGAAAGTGGCAATGCTCAGCAGGAATGTGCAAGGGCAACAAGTACACACTATTTACAATAAAAAACAACACAATATTTACAGTAAGTGTGTGTGTGTGTGTGTGTGTGCCTAAGAGGGGCAGTTGTGTGGGTCTATGTGGGGGTCCTGGTGAGGTCGGAGTTCACAGTCCTGATGGCCTGAGGAAAGAAACTCCGTCTCAGTCTCTCTGTTCTTGCAGCGTGACTACGAAGGCGCCTGCCTGACCGCAGCAGCTGAAACAGTCTGTTGTTGGGGTGGTGAGGATCCTTCATGAGCCTGCCGGCTCTGGTTCTGCACCTCCTGGTGTACAAGTCCTGCAGGGTGGGGAGTGTAGTTCCAATAGTGCGTTCAGCCGAACGCACTACTCTCTGAAACCTTCCTGTCCTGAGCGGAGCAGTTGCCAAACCAGGCTGTGATGCTTCCTGTCAGGACGCTCTCTACAGCTCCAGAGTAGAAGGACTGAAGGATCCTCTGGGAAACTTTAAATTTCCTCAGCTGCCTGAGGTGGTAGAGGCGCTGCCTTGCCTTTCTCACCAGAGTGTCTGTGTTCGTTGACCATGTCAGATCCTTGGTGATGTGGACTCATTCCTACTAAATGCTAACAATTGATATCGTCTACAGAGCCCCACCTGCACCCAGCTTCATGACATCATCATCATCATCATCTCGAAACATTAAAAAAACGCCTCTTTGTATGCCCTTCAACGGGAGACAAACGGCAATCAATGCGACCACAAAAGCTTAAAATAAACCTCAAGTGAAAGCAACCGAACGTCGGGCGTGTTTATTGCTCAACCTGCAGTGCAGCTGTGAATCTCTCCCTACAGGGGAGGCATAACATATAATCTCACAGCTACGCGAGATGATAATCTGATTACTGGTGCTACAGAGCTGGAACACAATCCTCTGGCGGGCAGAGGAGGGACTCCCCTTGTTCCATCGATCAGGAAGAACAGGTCCGCTTCCCTCTGGGCTCGGCCGTCGTTTATTTTCTTTCGATGTCGAGAGACACTGGGTCCCCCGTCCCAACATTTACTTCTGCACGGTCGCCGCAGCGCGAGACCCTTAAAGGGTACCTGTAGTGCAAAACAACAATGTGCTACATCCATTCGGCGCATCAAATAAATCATATTTACCCCGCCGCTATTGTCAACAAGTCACGCATAGCCCGAGGATTTACATTTCTTTGTCAACATTCCGAGTCCGTGAACGATTCAGGGCGCAGCCATTTTGCTAGTTATTTACTCCAGCTCAAAACTAACTATGACGTTGAGTCGTTGAAAGGAATTCAGCCCATCCGGAGCCACTTCTACACGCGTTGCTTCTTGGGATAGATCGGTGGCCTCAAGAATTACACAATCTATATCAGGGGTGCTCAATACGTCGATCGCGGCGACCTGCCAGTCGATCGCGGCGTAGTATTGGTAGATCGCATGACATTAAAAAAAATTGGCCCGCCCCCCTGTCACTTTCTCTATAGCGCCACATTACAGCAGCAGCACGTCATTTCTGTCTCTACGTGTTGCGTTGACAGTCCTCTGCCCGCCGTCTGCGTGGCGCGGAGCTCCGACACCGGTTTGCGCGCATCGGGACGGACGGAGCAAAGAAAAAGTCACTAGCACCCCGAACATGTCGGCCAAACATTGCATCAATGAAAGACATCTCCAGCGCTGGCTTATGCGCGATGTAGCTATCAAGCTCACGCTTTTGTGTGAAGCAGATGAGGTCTAATGACACTATATCATCGGACATAAGTTCGTGCTCTTTACAACAAATGCACTCTCTGTCTGTTTTCTGTGGCACACATTTCCCACAACTGCACCAAACGTCCGCCGACTTGCGTGCACGGTCCGCACGGTGAAGCATCTGGACCGGCGGTCCTTCGGCATCAACTTCATCAGAATCATCGCTATCATCGCTGTCACAATTCACTAAATGGGGATAGTCTGCTTTTAAAGGTTCAAACAAGTATCCAGTTGCTGAATCAGAATCTTTCATCGTCCATATTATCAATCTCTCAGCATTTGTTTGCGAGCGCTCGACGTTGTTTATATTGGTATCTGAACACATCCGCTGTGGCTGGCTGTCGATCTATCAACGATGTGACGTCACACCACCCGCGACATATTCAAGCTCCAGTGCAATGTCGCATGTCGGAGTTGAGGACTTTGAACAGCCTAAACTACGTATTGTTATTGAATACTGGACCGTCAGTGCATGAATAACCTTTAGAAACACATTATCTTTTGATCTGGCTACATATTGTTTTGCACTACAGGTACCCTTTAAGCAGCACACCGCTCGGCTGTGATTGGCTGCAGCAAGGGGAGGCGGGTCCAGGGCGTGGAAGGGGATTTAACCCTTGTGTTGCCTTAGGGTCATTTTGACCCGAATCAATATTACACCCTCCCCCCGCCTTTGGGTCATTTTGACCCGATTCAATGTTTCACCCTCCTGTTACCTTTATATTTACTAACATATTTTACCCTTTGGGTTCAATTTGACGCCAGCAATTAAAACCTCCAGAAAATTATTATAATTAATATTGTTTTCCAAGTTTAAGTGTGAGGCACTTTATGTTTGTTTGTTGACTACCGAAAGAACACCGACATTAAACATTGAATGGGGTCAAATTAATCCTAAAGCGGGGGGAGGGTGTAATATTGATTCGGGTCAAAATGACCCTAAGGCAACACAAGGGTTAAGGAATCGTGTGTTCATGGCAAAACCACTTCTATTCTGATGTTTGTGAACTCCACGTCCGAGCCGGGGGGGAAACTGGATCGACACACTCGCCTCTCATTACCTCACCGCACATTTCTCGCTCACCTGATTCTCTTTATTTCGATGTGTGAAAGTAAAAATAACGGTTAAGAGTATTCTGAAAGATGTGTGTGTACAAACTATCTTCAAATATTGTCACACGTCTCAGTAGCAATGTTCCAGAGTGCTGCAGGGGTGATTTATTTTCGGAGGCCAACCCCGATAGTTAGCGTCGCGCTGGTTCCCTCGACAACAAGACAATGAGATATTTATTATATACTTTTGGTTATTGCAGAAAATAAGCTACCGAAGACGATTTTTTTTTTTTTTAAGTATGAATTCAATAGACAAAACAAAAAAGCTAACAATGGGCTATAAATTAACAATACCATGGTAGCAGGAGTGTAAGTAAACAATGTGGTTACGAAGGCGAACAAGTTGACCTTGAGTCGTTTCATTTAGCAACCGCTATTTTATAGACGCGTAAACACATCAAAATTTCCCGAGAGCAGGGCTCCAGACTGCGACCAAATGGTCGCATTTTGCGCCTAAAATTAGACACAGTGCGAGTAAATTTTTCATCAACTCGCGCATGCGCGACCAGTAAATTAGCAGATTTCTTTTTTTTGTTATTAAATATTTTTGTTGCTTACAAACTTGTTCTACACTTCAGCCCACTATAGTTAGCGGTAATGCCTGAATGACTGGTTTGCTAACCGACATTAACTCCAGAAGAAGAAAGGAGACGAAAACCGAAGAAGAAGAAGGCTGGCCTGTGTGTGAGAGGGGGGGGGCTAATGTGTGAAAAGAGGCGCACCGCAGCGGAGACGCAACGAGGCGAGGGCCGCAGAGTGAGAGGTCCACGAGGATCCTCACCACCGGCGGCGTCCCCGTCCCCCGAGTTGAATCTCTGGGTCGACTCAGCCGACTCTCACATGTCTGCCCCTACAGACTGATGCTCACGGTAAACACATTCCATCAGGAGCGCGAGGATTTTGATAAAGTTAGCGGAAGGATTTAAGTGACAACATCCGGTTTTGCAAAGTTAGCGGAAAGAACCACGTGAAACAACATCCGTTTATCAAAATAAAATGTCGACAAATCATACACTAACATATAAAAGTAAACAATGAACTGATGTATCTTTATAGATAGTTTCTGAGATTTAGCTTAAATTATGCTAACATTAAAACATTTTTACTGGACCAAGGAAGAGTTTATAAAAATTAGTCAGTCTTTTGTATGTTAAGAAAAGTCCTGTATATAGATTTCCCCAAGAGTTCCAGGAAATGAATAATGCAGATGTGTTCCATACATATCTGAAATCCCCTACAATAGCAAGCAAACTATTTTAATGTATCAATTAGGACATTTTCAAAGTAAAAGTCCTAAATGTTTAAAGAAATCGGTAATTTCTTTAATGTTTGAGTTGCTTTATATATGTATTTCCTCATAGTCCTAGGCAATAATGCTACACAATAAATAGAATGCTTCAATCAACACCGTGATCGGTGATTGGTATTATCGGATCGGCAGATACTGATTTCAGTGATCGGTATTATCGGTGATCGGCAGATACTGATTTCAGTGATCGGAAACACTGGAGTTGATAAGCGTGTCTTGTCTGATCAATACACAACAGTGAGGTGCGTGAATGGACCGAGCGGCCAGCTGCTGATCACGCACTCAATAGCTCGACTGCATGAATAGAAGGTGCGCGCATAGCGCGCAAAAAAAATTTTTTGGGAGCACCCAAGACCCATTTTGACCCAGGAAAAAGTGCGCCCCTAAATTTTCTGCTTGCGCCCCTAACATTTTAAGTTAGGAGCGACTGTGCTCCTAGTTAAAAAAGTTAGTCTGGAGCCCTGCCCGAGAGGAATATTTACTGACGGATTTTATGTCGCACAACAAACCGTTGAAATCTCTTCAGCGCGTGTTCACCACAGACCTCATTTCAGGTATCTAATAAATAAACATTAGTCCCGAGACGAGGGAACCGGAAGGGAAAGAAATGCAAAATCATTCCTGGGTTTAAGGACTCTGCTGCAGCACTTCACCAAGTCAACTCGGCTGGAAGTGATGCAGTCTCATAAAGCTGCCAGCCAATGAAACCCGGCCTTTAAGAGGGGGGTCTTGGCTGGGTGGAGCATTGAAGAAGGATGCAGTGTGTGCTGCGTGTTGTACAGTGTTCATACTGTATGTCGCCGGCAGACACACCTTGCTCACGGTGCACAGCTGAATTGACTTACGGTACACCCACTGTAAATCTGCAATGGCCGGACAAGTTTAATTTCCCAGAACCAGAGCGGCGATTTATATAAATGAGAAAAGGTGTACTCGATAAATGGGCAGCGGTGGGATTAGCAGGGGACTAAACTTCAGGATCTCCCTGCAGAGGCATCTCGTATGAAAGTGTGTCTTTGTCTCACACTGCGTGGGTCCAAGCTTTCGTGAAAAAGAGCTTCGTCTCCCATTGGTCGGGACCTCGCCTCCTCCTACACCTCCGACCTCGACGGCGAGCCGGTACGCCGCACCGCGTTAATATTTAATGAGTCGATTTTTAGCACACGCGATTTTTAGTACAGGCAACCGAAGTGATCTGCATCCCCGTGGGCGAGAGACTCGGTGTCTGTACTGTCTGGAAATGAGTGCAGACTTATTTCGGTTTGGTTGCTTTGCGCTTTCTCTCTCGTAGATTTCACCGGAATCGAAGAGGAGCACGATCACAAGTGAAAAGTTGAGGAAAATGAAAAAACCTGTTCCGTCTTCGCACAATGCGGAGGTGTGAATAAGGTGTGCCCTCAATTCAAGCAAAATGAATAAAATACGATTTCCCCAAAAATGTACTAGTTACACACATATAGTCTTTACAACATATTTGTTGTCTTCCCAGGAAACGACTTTGTGGGGTTGAGGCAACAAGACTACAGAGTTGAGGAAGAGATCGTCATTTGGGTTGAAAGAACTACTAAAGTGCCCTAACTGAAGTACGCGAGTTCCGTGACAAAATAAATGGAGAACAGACAAGCGGTCACACGGAGGACGATATTATTACTGGGCGGAGATGCTTGGGATGGAAACTGGTGACGGACGTGCCACGGGAACTTAAAAACAAAGACAAATCCTAAAGATGACAATACGTGTCAATTAATCGATCCAGATTGACGCGCCGCCTCAACCCTCGTGAGCAGACGTCTCTGAATCAACTTGATGGAGGGGAAACCTCCATTTTTACCCGGAAGTATTATCCCTCCATAAACACTGTGCCGTTGCAAGAATGTGCGAATGAGCAAACGAGCAAACGCCAACAACAAACCAGACTTCGCCCTGAGTACACGGAGCCGTCGCCGAGGCCTCCCGCTGCTCGTCTGATGAGCCGTCTCACACTTCCCGTTCCTGTCCGCTCGGCGTCGGGTTCTTGAGCCACCGACCGTCTGCTGACCTTCGGCCGCCAAACCCAGCGCTCCGCCACCTCGGGATGTCACATGTGCGACACACAATCAGGTCAGCGTCTCGGCTCATGTGTGAGTGTGTGTGTGTGTGAGTGTGTGCCCGCTCGGCTTGAAGAACAACGTGATGGCACCAGCTGTGACGAGTCAATCAGGGGACAGGAAGTGAGCAACACCGAAGGCGCACGTCTGCATGAGAGATTTTAAATCAGAAGATAAAATCGGGTTTACTTGTCTGGAGCATTTTCTCAGATTAATGCCCTCCACTTCCCACATTATCAAAAAATAAAACCGTTAAATTAACTAAATCTCCTCTTTGCGGAGGGTGAAAAGTTCAACCTCTCTGTAAAAAGGACAGCCAAGGTCACACAGGCTCATGAGCCGCTATTCGACAGATCGGCCCACCATCACGTCTCACTTATTCATTTTCTCGTGGAGCGGTTAAAGCTCCCACGAAGAGGAATGTAGGACAGATGGATACAAATGGAGTCAAAACAAACGAACAAAACAGGACACAACACAGTCGAGAACACAGGGGAAGTTACTCAGCCTCTTCTAATGAAGCTGTGCTGAAAATCAAAAACTGAAAATATTTTTAGATCCGGTTGTGCCGTTAAAAACGACCTATTTTGATGAAAGGTTGAGATGAAATAACAAAAAAATCCTCTTTAACGACGTGAATCACGCCGCCTTGGCCACACCCTGTGCTTCAGAATGAACATTGTGAGGCCTTCACAGGCGATTAGAACCTGAGCGGTGCTTTCCAAAGCAGCATGACATGTGCTTTTATAGTGCAGAGCATTAGTCTGCACCCGCGCTGCCACGCTGTCCTCGCTCCCATTGTCTCTGGGACAAAGCTGCAGATTTATAAGGCCAGCGGGGGAAGAAGTGGCAAAAAAAAAAAAAAAAAAAACTCAGCCGCATTCAAAAACGTCCTCGATGTGCCGAGCAGCCTCGTCACATGAAAGCTTTAATCCGTTTCACAGCGACCCGCATCACATCCCGTCCACGTGAGCGTCCGTGTGGCGGCGTGGCGTTCACAAACATTTACACTGCGAGTCACAGGCGTTAATTTGCAATCCTCGAGTGGAGGCGTTCAAGAGCACGTTATTGAAAAACGACATCCTAAAGAAGGACTTATTGAACTGAGCTTTCCACTCGTCTCAGCAACGAAACTCAAATTCGACCTTCAAATACTGGAATTACTTTTGATACGGACACTAAAACAATGCAATATGAGAATATGCACGACTTTACGGATTTAAAAAATCAACAGCTAACTTGTAATCTCCCGTTTCTTTATTGAATGATTAACTCATTGCAGCAACAGTCGGCCTCCAGCCCGACTGGAGTCAGAGCGTCGCTCGGCTGTGAGCCCGCAGCGTAACGGCGACCTTCTCAAACCCGTCGACCCTCATGTGAGCCGAGAAGCCCCGCTGCCCTTTAAACACACACCGCCATCTCTTCTAGCCAATCAAACCTGTTTCCAGGGGAAAGAAACGGCTCAAGGTCGTCGTTTATCTGCATAGCTGCAGTGTGTGTTTGCTCATTCTCCTGCTCAACCCCTTAAGACCAAGAAGATAACAGCTGACATGTGTAACATTTACAGGGTGAACGGGAGAACAGAGAGATTCATTTTCCACTAAATAGACATTCAATAGCAGGGACGAGCATGCATGTTGTTGTTTTTACATTTCATTTATAAGTGCGATATCTCTGTCTGGTCATCTAGCCAAATATGGTTGGTCGGTTTTGTCTGATGAACAAATGAAGCGCACCCTCGGCTCAGAGACAAAGCGCCCTGCCTTGTACCAAACATCAGGGTAAACTGCATTAGATTAGATATTTCTTTATTAGTCCCACTAATTAGGAACACTTTTAATAACCCGATAGTGGATTATATAGCAAGATAATCCATATCGGACTCTGTTGAAACCGTATTCACTGTTCTGGCTTGAGCTGTTGCAACATTTCAGTCATTCATCACACATCTTATCATTCTTTGTTTCTGATGAGTAAAGTGAGCAAGAGGGAGAGGAAGGTCAAGAGTCCAACTCACAAAACTACGCACCTCAGCTTGATTAATAAAAACAAGTGATTTACACTCAGTTCATTTGGGAAGTGCGTCAAATATCTGTGTTTCTTTTCAGGATAATCTCTCAGATAATTCAGGCTCCATTTGATGAAATACTCGCTTGTCTGAAATTCTTAAAAGCCAAGAACAGAGTCGCCCCGGCAGGTGAGAACGCGTCCGACGCGGACAACCTCCCGCCGCGCGCTCCATGGCAGCAGCAACAACAAATGACAACCTCAACATCACCTGGCATCTCTTAGCACGACTCAGACATTTGTAAAAAAGGCCGAGTCACAACGGTAGAACAATCTGGACGAGTCGCCGCCGACGGCTCTTCTCTCCGGGATTTGAGTTATTGCCGCTTGGCTATCCTCACACTTCATGAACACAGAGAGAACTGAAGCCGTCTCGGCCTCCCGTCTCCGGCGCCGGCTGAGAACAGGAAGACGCTCTTCAAACACGGGCCCCGCGTCCGGCCTGGCAGACTCTCAGACCGTCTCTGGTCCAGGACGGCTGAGAAAAAGCAACTCGTTACAGGCTCTGGTTCTCTTATTCGGCCCTGTAAGCGACCGTCTGCGGCCGGCAGTGGAATGTAACGCAGAGCTAAAGTAATCATGGAGGTCCGCTTCTTAGGCAAACACCGCACTTCTTCTCACTCCATTTAACTCGATAGAAGACAGAAACGCTTTTAGATCGGAGCCTCGACAATTTCCTGGCCACAGAAATGTAGCCGGTAGATTATTTGGAGCGCCGGCAATTTCGTGCACTCATTGACGTCAGCTACAGTTTTGTGAGGTTTCGGTGCTTTTCGGTCTGAGAGGTTGCACATTCAGAGGCTTCACCCCCCCCCCTTCCAACTTTATTTACAATCCCGTAGTTTCACCAACAAACTCACTTACTCACACATGCAGTATTTTGGTACCAAACAGAGACTTTAAAAGAGAGGAGAAGGTTTACAAAACAAGGATGCAGTGTTTTGCAATCCCCCCCCCCCGGTCCAGTTCTTGGAATAGAAGCAGCGGTTTGAACAAGGCTGCTAAAGAGACGTGTGTGTTTTGCTATGCCCCGAGACTGGCCGCCTCCTCCCGCCCCCCCTTCCCCGTTTGCTTAAAAACATGTGCAATAGACTGTGTTCTTGGAGAAGCTTAACGGGGTCTGGCGGAGTCTGCGCGAGTCTTTAAATTCTCCATAAAGCGGGGTAATTTCTGCCCGTCGGATTACCCAACTCATGCTTGTAAATCCCCACAGGCAGCTTGCTTCATCGCCACTACGAACCCAGGGGAAGAGAGCCCCCCCCCCCCCATCTTCTCTTCTGGGTCCACCAGCAGAGGCGATGCGGAAAATTTTTTTTTAAAAACTCTTTATCCGGGGGTAATCCCCCGCCAATTTAAAAAAAAATTTTGGTTTCTTTTCCCTTAAAAATTTTCGGAAAATTTTAATTTCTCCCGGTTTTTTTTGGGAGGGAAGGGATTTTTAAAGGGGATGTTTTAAAAAAGGGGGGGGGGGTCCGGAAAAGGGGCCCCCGGAAAAAGGGGAAACCGGGTTTGTTGGGTGGGAAACCCAAAAAGGGCCCAGGGGGGGTTTTTCTTTCCTTATCGGACTTAAATTAAAAACCCTTTTTTTTCCCGGGATTTAAAAAATTTTTTTTTAAAATTAAGGAATTAAAATTTTGGGTTAAAATGTTTTGCCCGGGGCCTTCAATAATAAAAATTTTAAAAACAAAAAAATTTTTTCAAAAACCCAACCCGGGAAAATTTTTAATTTTAAAAATTTTAAATTAAAGGGGTTTTTAAAATAATCCTGTTTTTTTTTTTAAAATGATTTAAAAAATGGGAAACAATTTTTTTATTTTTTAATTTTTTCCTTAATAAAATTTGGCCCATTTTTTTTTTTAAAAAAAACCCAAAAATTTTTCCACCCCAAAATAAGGGTTTTAAACCCTTTTTTGAATTTTAAAAAATTTTTTAAAAAACCCCCTTTTTTTAAAAAATTTTTAACTTTAAAACTTGGGAAAAGTTATGTATTTTCCCCAAAATTTTGGGAGTTTAATCTTTAAAAAAATTTTTTTCAATTTTTTTTTAAACCATAAAAATTTTGTTTTTTAAACTTTAAAAAAAAAAAACCCCTTTTTACCCCCAAACCCTTTTTTTTTTGCCAGGGCTTTTTAAACCGCCCCCTCCCTTTCCCCTTTTATTTTTTTTCAAATTTTGGGTTTTTAAAAGGGTTTCGCCCCCAAAAAACCCCCCAACCAAATTCCCCCCCTTTTTTCCCAACGGGTTTTTTTGGGAAAAACCCCCCCCCCCCAAACCCTTTAAAATTCCCGCCCCCCTTTTTTGCCCGCCCCCGTTCCCCTTTTAAAACCCTTTTTTTAAAAGCCCCGGGACGGCATGTTTTTCCGGAATAGCTTTCTTCGAGAGCACCGGACGACAAGGCCGAGGGGCGGAGACTTCGCGGCAGGGCTCGGTCGCAAAAGTAAGAATGAAGCGGGAGTCCGTTGAGCCCACTGAGCCGTTTCACCCACTAACTGCAGAACGACGGTTTGGGAAATAAGCAAACAATATATAGCGAGGCTCATGCTCGAGAGGCGGGGGGAAAACCCTCTCTAGTAGAAAAAATTAAAAAAAAAACCGGTTTCAAGTGCCGCTGAATAAACAATCATTGGGAAACGGTTCTATAAACTTGTGGAATGTTTTTGCTTCAATTTAGACAAACGTTTTTTAGGAATTTTTCCCTGTTGGTTCCCCAAAAGTAATATCTTCCCAACAATCTTTTGGAAATGTTGTCCAAGGTTATAGTTGGGATTGCTCCTATATAAGCCCAAATCACGGTTATCTATTGAACAAGGGTTAGATCGGACCGGCATAGCAAAAGCTTGCTATTAAAGCCCTTCTTCCTATTCCCGGCTACATTATGTACTGTGCGTCGGCCAGTCCAATTTTAATTTGGAAGGTGAATTACAACCTTCAAACCACTCATTTGAACAGGTTATTTGGCTACAAACGATCCTTAACACCTTGTTAACCAAATCAAAAAAAAACACAAATCGTTGTCTGCCCTTTCCCGGGGGTGTTATGAAGATAATTCCATCAGTTTAATACACCTTTCGGGGACCGCGGGCCATAAAATTACAGACTTAATTTCCGCCCCAAATGTGGACACCTAACTCCTGGCTTGTCCTAGCTTTGCAACCAGACCTGGCCAATTCTTTTCGACCGGGCCCGTCGTTTGGAATTTAAGGGCCAAAAAAAGGGTTTGGTTTAAAACCATGTTATAGGAACGTATCCAGTTGGAGGGGTATTTGCGATGCGCATCGATCACCGTTAACAATTCCAGGTTCGTGCTTGGCCACATTGTTTTTCTTATTTGCTTCCTTGAGCATTTGAACCCTTCAATAGAACTTTCTTGTCAGCCACAGCACTCAATAATTATCAAATAACCGGAGGAGACAAAACTTTACAAGTTTAACATATTTAGCATAAAAAATAGGATTCCTTTTTATGTGATGATCCAGTAAATATCGAGGCTCCTCAGGTCTAATTGTCCGTGATTGATATCTGTTAAAGGGCATTGGCTTCTGTTCATCTCAACACCTCTAAAGAAGAACTGGCGAATGAGGGACTTGCCCTTTAACCCTCAACCGAAAGGCAACTCAAGAGCTGAACGCAGCGCTCAATATTTGAATCAGCAATGTCTAAAACAAAAAATTCCTTCGAACCCGTTTTACTTAAAATGGAAAACATAAGCCAACGTTTACTGTAGAAAGGCTATTAGATAATCTCTGTAGTCCTCAGTTTTATACCAGGTTGTTTAAACCTTTTTGGAGTTTTAACTAAGGAAAGATTCTATCTCCTTCCCTCCTTGCCATGTTTCCCTAAAGTAAGAATCAAGTATGCCACGTTATTTTTTTCTTATCGTACAATTAAATTTACGCTTCACAAACCCTTGTCGTCTAGGCCCCCCCCAGAGCTGCATAAAGCGTTTTGTTACTACATTGTACTCCCAAGTCTAAAATTTTCTAACGGGAGCCAACCCTTGGCTTATTAACCCTTTCCTTTTTGGAACCAGCCCATCGATCCAGGGATGGCTAACCTTAAGTCACCTCCCCCAAGATCCTTGGACTGGGCCAATCTTGTGACACTGTTTATAGTTAGGAGATAATCAGGATTTGCCCTGGATCCCAGCCCGCAATTTGAAAATTAAATTGACTGCTATAGGCGTTAACTTCTCGCCGCTTTTGGACCTTAGTCTATTCCCTTTAACCTCTCCGTAAGAGAGAATATTCATCAACGACTAAGGTTTCTAATCCTATTGACAGACGATCTCAGTTGGACGGACCCATAAACCAAGTTAATCACATTCCTATGAAAGTTCGTTTTGGGACAAATTTAAACCTTCATACATGCCTTCCTTTGGAATCCGAACCCCTAACTTTCATTGTTCTGCCTTTCAATAAATTTCAAAACGAGGTCTACCAATCCTTTTAATATTTCGGGGCCTGCTTAAACTTTCCATACGACTCTGCATATTTTGAATGTTTTAACTCAGAAATCCAATTTTATGGCCATTAACCTCTATGAAATGTCATCCTGGATGAAGGATTCCTTAACGTCTTCCTCGGCTCCCCCCTGAAGGGGGAAAAATCTTTGCGACTTTCTCTTAATCCATTGAGGTTTTTCAAGGATGCTTTTCAGCACAAGATTGTAAAATCAACAAATTTGTCAAAATAAATTGGTTCTTAAAATTTAAACTTAATTAAATTGAATTTTAAAGAGGCGATGCTTAATAAATTTAGGTCAACTCCATTGTTGGATCGATTGGTTCTGTAAACAGAGAAAAAGAAATCACGATCTCTCACAATGTCTTGACATTGATTTACAATAAGTCCTTTAAATTCCAACCTCAAACTTGATTGAGAGATGATCACTCAACTATTTATCTGTCAACAAGTTTCTCACTAGAGCTACGCAATCTGTAGAAATTTAAGCTTCCTTTAGATCTAAACATGATCAGAGCTCTTATTAACAACTCCGTCAATTTATGCCGAACCAGAGTCCATATTGTGCAGTGGCATCGAGACACACTCACCTGCTCAAGAGACAAGATCTGCTTGACAGATGCTCTTTACCCAGGCAATCTGCAAGCGTCACAGCACTCTTATATGCTCAATCGGCTTTGCTTTTCGGATGTCTGAAATATTCCGCTTTTCCTTTCGATGACATTACCTTCAATAATCAGGCTCTAAATCTGCTTCGGTCCTCAAGTCCGTTGACAGAAGTCGCCTCTGGGCAGTCGGACCTGGAGACAATCCTCATCTGTAGATGCCGGCGACATATCCTCCAGAACACACTGTCCTTATAACTGCAACCTGTAGGTTGCTCTGATGTGTGGAGGTCTCAGTAATATGCCACATGAAGCTAGTTCTACACTCTGTCCTAGGTATTAACTTAGAATCGTAACCTCTGTACAGCTCTCAGTTTGGACGTGTCCAATCTGAGGCCATTGTCAAAATCAGACTCGCTGCTCTCTAGCCTTCCTTCCCTGAGAGAGTTATGTTGGTCTGAATTCAGTTATTGGCTGAGTACAATTGTATGCAGATTGCTAAACACAGAGACTTTGTGAATATACCAATCACAATAACGTTTCTGTCCTTGAAGCGATGTTGACATATCTGAACAACGTGTGACAACTTCTTTGCTGAGCTGATTAGACGAGCTAATAGATACAGTCCTCAATATGTGTCTGAATTTGCTAATAGCTGCCTGATAACATCCCACTAACACTTCCACAATTGCGATGGATTGGACACATTTGAATTCCACAGGTTCACGCTGTTCATGAACGCCAAGAGAAACTTTCTCTGTATCAACAGAGTTATTTATTTACACAGGAGACCTCATTAGTGCTTAAACATCAATCTGTGTTTGCAACCTGGAAGCTATGCCGAGTTTTTGCATCTTTGGGTAATTACTGCATGTTATTTTTGTACAGCTTGTCATCACCTCCGAGTAAAGATCTGCTATCTGTAGGGGACTAAGCTAGTCTCAGTAAGTAACTGGAAATTCCAGCTCAATAGTTAGCATAAAATCAACACTTGTGAAGCGACAGAGTTTAGACTGGCGACTTTCTATTAACTGATTAGCCTAGTGGTCTCAGATTAAACTCAGGCCTCAGTTGGGTGACTGTCTTTCTCTGTAACTGAGGTTTCTGTCAATCTGCACGGACTCAAGGAAGACGTGCCAAGTTTGTCTGAAATTTTAACTACAAGTCCTTGAAAGATGCATCATTGCGAATGTAGGGCTGTCACCTTGCCTCCAACGGTGTGCGAAAAGCTGTTGCAGCTGAGCTGGAAAGCTCTGCATGGTGACACCTTTGGTTTGCTCCTGAGGAAATATCTATTTATTACTAGTCAGTTGGATGGTTTGACTTTCCAAGACGAGCTTGAAGTTGGCATATTCCCTGCGTCAGTTGTATACATCTAGCATTCATGAACACGTGCTCACGATGCCTGAGCGCTAGATAACTTTCTCACCGACATGCATCACATCTAATTACAACTGGTGTCACGAACCTATGAGCACTTTTGTTTGGAAAGCTTTATCCATGTGACAATACGGAACTCTTTTGATAAAATTATGATGTGATAGGTCCTTGATTCACTGGACTCGATTCCTCTTTTTGCTATAGCACACTGACAAGGCGAAGGATCTAGGAGTACTATTGGAAAGCTCTAAATAGCGTGAACTCTGTTATTTAATAATCAGGAATCGTCGCTTAAATCAGCAGCAAACAACATCGGAGAGGATTTGATTTTCCAGCTTTTTATTCGCCGTGAAGATTTAGGATTTATTTCATTATTGCGGTTATGGGCAGTAACGATGTACTAGAGTTTGAAACCTGAACAATGAATTTGTAGGATGTTGATATACAACACTGGACTCATTTGATAATCTAAATGGACGTCGGTTATCACGGTCACTGGTAAGTCCTAAGTCTCTTGAACATGATTCAACTTATCACAGATTTGCTGCCAACACATGCTCACAATGTTCTAACAAATACCTGCGAACTCTCAGGTACCGAATTCCTTTCCTACGACCACTCGAGTCCTTTGATGTGATTGTCACGGGGGGCTAATTTAAATTCACGGCGCAGCTCCGTTAAGCCGATACGCAGGTAGAAAGCAGAAAACCAGTGTATCATACTCAGTTTGTAGTAATCACGAAACAGAAAACATGTACTCTTTGCTTATTGAAAATGCGGAAGGTTATGTTTTGATCGCCGTGTATTTATTTATTTATTTATTTGTATGCGTGTTATTCGCATAACACAAAAAGTATTAAACCGAATCGCATGAAATTTGGTGGGATGATTGGTTATTATCCGGGGACCATTTGATTAGATTTTGGGATCGATCGGGTCAAAGGTCAAGGTCATGAAAAGGTCAAAATCTTCTTTTTACCATATTCAATTTTTATCCAATTGGCATGCAACTAATGCCAAAATGTTCATAACTCAATGCCCAATCTTGTGGTATGCGAAGGTATGCGCTCTACCGAGTGCCCGTTCTAGTTCTTTGGTGTATTTGTCCAAACGGGACATATTCAGGACGGCTACGATGAA